>NC_080072.1:49032207-49175505 GCF_949987535.1 Balaenoptera acutorostrata | reverse complement strand
CCAACACCTTCCAACACTTCTTTTGTGACATCCACCTGTGGTCTGCCTTGCTTGTAACTATAGTCCCTATCATGAAATGGCTATTTTTCTGCTCTCTGCCATTGTGTTCATGGGCAGCTTTATTTTCATTATGATTTCCTGTGTCTTCAATGGGTCCATAGTTATGAGGATGCCCTCTGCCCAGGGGAGGTATAAGGCCTTCTCAACTTGCTCCTTCCACCTCACCGTAGTGTACATACACTATTGGATTTGCTGGCTTTGTCTATTTGAGGCCCAAGCACAGTGACTCATTCCCTGAAGATATGCTGATGGCTGTCACACGTACGGTGCCAACACCTCTGCTTAATCCCATTGTTTCTTTTTAACTTCAGTGATTATATTTTTCAGATCTAGAAATTTCCCTTGGTTACATTTCATAATTCTTTTTCTTTGCTGAAACTTTTCTATTTCAAAGAAATAGAATTTCAATGATTGCTTATTGAAGCATTTGTTTGATGGCTGCTTTAAAATCCTTATCAGATAATTTTAACATCCTTTTCATCTTGATGTAGACATATATTGTCTTTTCTCATTGAATTGTGATTTTTCTGGTTCTCGGTATGACAGTGATTTTTACTGCAGCAGAGACATTTAGGATATTATGAGACTCTGGATCAGATTCAATCTTTTTTTAGGAGGATGTCCCCTGTCACTGCAACCACTAGGTGTATGTGTATCTCTTCAGCTTCCTGCTAAGCACTACTGACACAGCTCTGGGAAAATGGAGTGCTGACACCCACTGCCTCCTTGCAGATGAATGAGATGCAAGTGCAGCTCCCGCCACCACCCTGTCATCTCCTTCCCAGTTATAGTGCGATGCCAATTTGCACACCTCCTTTCTTCCAAGTAAGGTCAGTTCCTTGTTGGGCCCCACTGCCACTAGGGAGGCGGGACCTGCAGAGCTGGCTCACACTGCTCTGTTGTTGCAGGTGGAGGTGGAAGCTCAGGTCCCCACTGGACCCCCACTCACAAGGGGGGTGCAGTTACAGGGGAGCAGAGAACCAACTAGTACCGCCTCACACTCCCTCATTGTCTCATTGCTGCCAGATGACAGAGGAGGTTCATTTCCCTGCTGGACCCCACTGACAATACCCTGGCAGGGGAATCAAAGGGTGGGTGGGGTGAAGAATACCTCCCTGCTTGGCCCCAATGAATCCTGCCGGTGGGAGACAGGTACAATTTTTCCACTGGTATTTGTCTGGAGTAAGACAGGTATTGCCAAAATGTTTTCTATTCTGTTAAGATCACCCTTTTCCCAGTTCTTTGGCTAGCAAGAACAGACTTTTCTTAAAGCTTTCTTTTTGTCTGTGTCTCTTGATGGTTCTGAGTTGGAGGTTTGTGCAGCAATCTGTACAGGACATATGGAAGCAATAAGAAAATGCAGGGACTCAGCACTATGTGATTTCCTCAGGTCCAAAGTCCCGAGGGGTTTGCCTTCTTCTCTGTCCTGTTTAGAATCTTCCTATGCTTGTTTGTTGTTTCATCTAGGAATGTTTTTAGTAATAAGAGGGAGGACCTGAAGGGTATGGAGCAACTTCATCTTCAATGAAACCAGAAGTCTATGCCTTCAAACATCTAACAATATTTTTCCTGCTTCTTATTTACTTTGTGACAGAAAGGTGATCTAATACAAGTTTGCCTGACATATCCAGATGTAGGAGTCTGCATACTTACTCTGAACAGAAAGGGCTGGCTAGAAAGAAATGTGTCCCAGACAAATGAAAGTCCTCTAGTGGTGAAGTATTAAAGAGCCCTCATTCTGCCCCTCCACAGAGAGTATGTGCCTTAAAAGAAGTCAGAGTATTAAGAGGATATTTGTGACGTAGAACTTTTGCTTAATCTTTATGTGCCTCAGTTACATCTTCTGTACAGTACGAATTACAAAACACCATTTGGGGTTATTCTGAGGATTAATTGGGTCACTGCTTGTAATTACTGAGAACAGTAACTGGAAGGTAGTAAACTATCTCCTATTGTTAGCTCCTTTGCTAATACTCTTGCTACTGCTACTACTACTCTTACTAACATTTGACTTGTACATGTTCTAACTCTCCAACCGTTCCAAGGCATAAGGGAGACATTATTCAGCAGAAAGTGATTACATAGCTTTTACTAAACCACGCTGAGATGCTATTTACCAATCTGAGTTAAACAGTGGCATGGCAGTGGTGTAACTGTGGTGAGCACGAGTTTGTGTAAAAGCCTATCACAGGTGTAGTAGGATCTGACACAAATGTTCCATCACTTGAATCAGGCTGACATTCAACAGATTCAAAGGCCGCCAAGTCAGTGGTTCATGCTAGAGCAAAACCTTCATACATCCACTCATTTATTAATTTTTCATTCATACATTTTAAATATACATTTATGCTTACTGTGTTGCAGGAAGTGTGTAAAAATTAGACACACAGGAAAAGAAAGACATTAAATGTGTCTATATGAAGAGTCCAGCATTTTGGAGAAAACAAATACTGAATCTGTAGTTGCAAGTGCACTGAGTATTCTGAAAAAAAAATATGCGGTGGTGGGGGAGCTACGGGGGATAACAGGTGTACTTAATTTGGTCTGGAGCCTGAAGAAGGCTTCCAAGAGGATGGGAAACAACATTTAAGTGCATACATATAGCATGTTGCTGTTACACAGGTGAGAGGGAAAATGCATTCAGGCAGAGGTACTGCAGGTGAGAGGGTCCTAAGGTGGCAAAGAATATGGACATACTTGTGGTTTTAAAAGAATACCAATGATACCTAGAGTTTGAATGTTTGGGGAACGAGGGAAGAGTGCTGAGAGACAGAAATATAACAGGGACACATTCAGGACTTTGTAACCATGTTAAGAATTGTTGCCTTTATTCAAAGTCTTTGGGGGATATTAACAAAGGAATTAATCTATTTAGATTTTTTTGTTTGTTTTGTTTTGTTTATTCAAGACCCATTTATTCTCTAGTTCTGCCCACATGGAGACACCCTCCTTGAAAAGGCATTGAATCCTTCCCTTCACTTTAACACCTTGTGCGAAAACACGTGTTCTGAGGTTTCAACTATGAGATCCACATTCTTAAAGCACTGATTCTTAAACCTCATCTAGATTTCTCCCCTTGGATGGGGGAAGATGACCCAAACACAGCGAAGAACCGCACAGGACTGTGGGCTCTGCTCGCCCAGAAGACCTTGAAGCTCCCCTGACCAGCCGGCTGGAGCCAGGATTAGGGCCCTGAGACGAGGGGCGCCTGCTGGGCTGCCGCCACCGCCCCCACCCCCGTCCTCTTCACTAGGCTGGCTGTCACATCTAGTTTCCCTGGAGTGTGGGGATTCCAGACGGTCTCTGCTCACACTTCTGTATCCCGCCTGCTGCCTCAGCACTGCTGATCCACACCAACATTCCACACACAAGTTATTTTATAAGCCCGCAGGTTCTTTTTCATCAGAGGACATTCCCAAGGCCATGACTTCCCCGGCTCCCCACTGCCCTTGCCGGCAGACTGGATGTGCGTGGCCACCGTGCTGAGTCGGGCACACCCCCGGCTCCCCTCCGGCGCACTCTCCTGCAGAACTGAGGGCGGTGCCCTGGGCGCATCAGCAGGACCTGTCCTGAAGCCAGTCCTAGAGTGACAAGAGCCACACCTGCAGGTCTATTCCACTGACCAGCCGCCCAGGACCGAGCTGGGCCCACAGGCCTTGGTCTGGACTGTGTCGGCTGGTCATTCTTGCCTAGGTTCACAGGCCAACAGCCGCTGTCCTTCCTTTCCTGCTCATCACTGCACCAGCGGCTCTCTCCTACCTGCTGCCGTCACGCGCCTGGCAACCTCGTGTTCCGGGGCCAGCCAAGAACTGAGACCCCAGCAGGCCCCTAGTTCCCAGCAGGCAAACTCCCCATTAAACTACTGCTGCCTAGCCGTGTTCTCGAGGCTTCAGAGCCGGGAAAGTGCGGAGAGCATAGCAATCCGCGGCACCCCAGCCCCGGACCCGGACCCGGACCCGCGATGCTCCGCGGAGGCGCCGGAACCTCCCAACACAAGCGACCTCTGCGCCCGCCTGTCCCGCGAAACCGGGCGCATCTCCAACCACCGCGACCCAGGACGGAGGCACGGGGCGCGCGGCTCGGCCGGCAGCGGGCGCTGGGGCGGGCGGGGACCCGGGCTCCGGCCCCGAGGCCGCGCGGACCCGCCAGGCCCACCGCTGTCCCCGCCGCCCAGAAAGCAATCTATTTAGATTTATGCCATGGCTGGTATATGGAGAATGAGTTGTAAGACAGTAAGAGAGGGGAAAGGAAAGCTGGTTAGAGTTCTATTAGCTAGGATGCTCCAGAGAAACAGACCACTATAATGTTGCTGTTGTTTTTATTTTAAAGGAATTGGCTCACACAATTATGGGAGCCGGCAATTCCAAAATGCACAGGGCGGTCCAGGAGATTGGAAATTCCAGTAAGAGTTGATGTCACAGTTTTGAGTCCAAAGGCATCCTGGAGACAGAATCCTTCTTTTTAAGGGGACTTAAGTCTTTTCTCCTAAGGCTTTCAACTGATTGGATGAGGGCCACCCACATTATGGACAGTAATTTGCTTTATTCAAAGTCTACCGATTTAAATGTTAATCACATCTTAAAAAAAAACACCTTCCCAGCAACATCTAGACTCATGTTTGACCAAACAACTGGTCGCTGGAGCCTAGCCAAATTGACACATAAAATCAAATATTACAGGAGTACTACTGTAAAATAAATATATAAGGTGGTAGCTGGGGGAAAAAAGTGCTGACAATGAAAATGAAGAGCAATGGGAGATAAATATTGGACTCAGAATGTACAAGACTTTGTCATTGAGTGCAAGCATGTGGAGGGAGAAAAATAAATTACCCTTAGGTTTCTAATCAATATGTTGATTGAATGATGGTGCGTCTTATTAGGATATGGAACATTGGAGAGGAGCAAGTTGGGGGTGGAAGGAGATAATTACTTTAGACAATTTGTGCTTGAGACTCAATAGACAAAAATATTTTTGCCTAAAGCACTAAATAAAGGACAGGGAAAGAGAAATAAATATGGTAGTCATCAGTGTATACAGATAAATTAAACTTCACAGGGGAAACACAATCTAGTTCTCTCAATCTTCCTTAACAGGCTGCATCTGACCACGAAAAAGTCACTTAAAGAGCTTGTTTACTCACTCCCTAGCAATTCAGGAACCCTCCTTATTTCCACAGAGAAGTCACCAGTTTTGACCTGACATAAGGATTCACAGCTGGTTTGGTCAGAGGCGGCTCATCCTGTTCTTTTATGAAGTCTCCTGTAACTAGGCTGCAGCCAGACTAGGAACACAGGCCAGCATTTATGGGTCCAAAAAGCCCATCATCTACAGATAACCATGCAAAAAGAACGTGTCCAGTAATTTTACTGTCTGGTTCCACTTGGTCATCTCCCCTTAGAATGTACTCAGTCATAACTATAATTATCACACTCATTCCAGGACAAGCTTCTGTTGAAATGGACACAGTCTCAAAAGTTTGGAGGTCCACAAACCTTAACTTATAGCAGAGTACAACTTTGGAAAAGAGGTGAATAAAATTTCATAGAATTTTCTGCAGATTATTTTTTCATGTTAACCAATTTGTGTTACTAATTAATAGTTAAATTTCATTTCATTAATGGTAGCTCACTATGGGCTTCTAATTTACTTTCTCATATCAGAAAATCTAACCCCGACCTTTACTAAGAGCCTTCCCATTGTCTAATACCATACAGACCAATACATTGTGACCACAGACACTCTTTGTCCTTTTATTATTATTTTATGGTCTATCATTAGATCAAATACTAAAAAAACTACAAATTAATTAAGAAAATATTTTTCTAGCAAGCTCTCTCTTTACCCCCAAGCTGAGGTGAGCAAGTGAAGCTAGACTAAGCACAAAGGAAAAACAAAGCAGTCTTCATCGAATAGGAAGAGGCGATTTTAAAGGTCATTGCAAGATTAGGGAGAGTGGCCAAGACGTCGGAGTACAAGGACACTGAGCTCACCTCCTCTAGGGAGCACACCAAAATCACAACTATATGCACAACAACCATTGATGAAAAAGACTGGAACCTACCAGAAAAGATCTTCTACAACTAAATATACAAAGAAGGAACCACAACAAAACAGGTAAAAGGGCGGACTCAAGATATAATCAAACCCTATTACCCCCGGGTGGGCGACCCTCAGACTGGAGAATAATTATACTGCAGAGGTCCTCCCACAGGAGCGAGAGTTCTGAGCCCCACGTCAGGCCCCCAACCCAGGCGGGGGTCCAGCAGCAGGAAGACGACCCCCAGAGCATTTGGCTTTGAAGGCCAGTGGGGCTTAACTGCAGGAACCCCTCAAGACGGGGGTAAATAGAGACTCCACTCTTAGAGGGCGCACACAAAATCCCACGCACACCTGGGCAAAAGCAATAATTTGATAGGAGCCTGGGCCAGACCTACCTGCTGGTCTTGGAGAGTCTCCCAGAGAGGCAGGGGGCATGGCTGCGGCTCGCCCTGGGGACAAAGTCACTGGCAGCAGCTTTTCTTAGGAGCTGCTTCTGCTGCGTGGACGCCGGAGCTGGTGGACGCCGGAGCTGGTGGACGCCGGAGCTGACGGGCGCCATTTTGAAAATCTTCCCGCAGCTCATTAGCCCAACAGCCTGCAGGTGCCGGCGCTGGCACGCCTCAGGCCAAGCAACTAACTGGGCGAGGACACAGCCCCAGCCTTCTGCAGACAGGCTGCCTAAAGACTAAAGAGCCCACAGCTGCCTTTAGACGCAGCCCTAGACAAGGCCCTGCCCACCAGAGGGCCAAAGCCCAGCTATACCCACCAGGGGGCAGACACCAGCAAGTCCCACCAGGAAGCCTGCCTCTAGACCAACCTCACCCACCAGGGGGGAAACACCACCAGAAGTAGACACCAGAACGTAGGCCAGACCCTACCCTGGGACCAGGTGGGCCCTGGCCCCGACCACTAGCAGGCCAATGCAACCTTCAGGACCTCCCGGACCCCATACCCAACTGTGTCAGGAACCAGCCCCCACACCAATGATCTGAAACGAGCTCCAGGATCTCTGAGCCCTGCAGCCAGACTCCAGGAATCAGCTCTGCCTGCCAGTATCTGGCACTAACCCCAGGACTTATCTTCACCTGCCAGTGGGTGGGCAGCAGCCTCAGAATCTTTGGGACCCTGACTCCACCCACCACTAGCCAGCGTGAGTCCCGGGACCCCCTAGAGTTCTACGACCAGCCACCTCATGACCAGGACCCACTAAACAGCAGCCAGCAGCATCTGCACGAGGGAGGGCCTGGCAACCAACCAGATTAGGGGCCATCCAAGCCCACCAGACCAGTCACATGCCCACCACAACAGAAGGACCCATGCAGCCCTCTTAGGGGGAACCCTAGAGCGTATAGCTTGGGTGATGAGAGGGGAGTGCACTGCTGGGGTGCATAGGATGCCTTCTACAGAGGCCACTTCTCCAAGGTCGAGAAATATAACTAACCTGCCACAGATAGAAAAATACAAATAGCAACTTAGAAAAAATGAGGTTGCAGAGGAACATGTTCCAGACAAAGGAACAAGGTAAAACCCCAGAAGAACTAAGAGGTATGGAGATAGGCAATCTACCTGAGAAAGAGTTCAGAGTAATGATCGTAGAGATGATCAAAGAACTTAGGAGGAGAATGGATGCACAGATCGAGACATTAAAAGTTTTTAACAAAGCTCTCTCTTCAGAACCTCATTAATCTCACTGTTCCTCAGGCTGTAGATGAGGGGGTTCAACATGGGGATCACCACCACCTAGAACACAGACACCACCTTGTTCTGATCAGTTGAGTAGCTGGACTTGGGCATCACATAAATGAATGTGATGGTCCCATAGAACAGAGTGACTGCTGTGAGGTGAGACGTGCAGGTGGAGAAGGCCTTGTGGTGCCCCTCGGTGGAGCGCATCTTCAGAATGGTGATGAGGATGTAGATGTAGGAGATGGCTATGACAATCACCGTGACCACAATGATGGAGCCAGCTGTAAATGAGGGGACAACTGCAGGGATACTGATATCAGAACAGGAGAGTTCAACCAAAGGAGCAAAATCACAGAAAAAATGATTGACTCGATGTGGTCCACAGAAAAGTGAATAATAGAAGCAAATAGTAAAAGAGCAAGCATTGAGAAAACCACCTACGTAAGCCACTGTGAGTAACTGAGCATAAACTCGTGTGGACATTTTGGTGGACTAAAGCAGTGGGCTGCAGATGGCCACGAAGCGATCATATGCCATGGCAGCCAGAAGGAAGCACTCAGTTGACCCAAAGGAAACAACTGAACCAAGTTGAATGGCACATCCAGGATAGGAGATGGTATTTCTCTCCACCAGGAAATCTACAAGCATACTGGGTGTAACAGAAGATGAATGGCCTATGGCAGCAAAGGCCAAGTGGCTCAGAAAAAAATACATACGATGATGGAGCTGAGAAGAGATTCTGATGAGAATGACTGTGCTGAGGTTGCCACATATGGTCACCAGGTAGATACAGAGGATGATCGTGAAGAGGATGACTCGAAGAATTGGATCATTTGTTAAGCCCGGTAACACGAACCCTGTCATTGCAGTATTGTTCCCATGCTCCAGGGAATCCATGAGATAGGGTAGCTGCTACCAAAATGAGCCTGTGATGAGACATTACATTAAAGAAGTTTTGAATTTGATGGTTTTCTTTTTATTAATACACATAGAGTTTATTATAAACAAGTAAATTATTCAAGTTAGGTTTGGACTAATTTTTTTTACTCTAGATTAAAAGACTTGTATTCTTTTATTTTTATATATATTTTAGAGTAGAAAATTTTATTTATTTATATAATGAGTATTCTATATTTTAAAAATTGTTTTCAGCACTAACACGGGAAAACCTGCTTCAAATAATGTATATCTATTCCTCTTTATATTATATAATACCTAACGGTTACTGAATATTTACTAAATGGCAAGTCTTGGGTTAAGAATTTTCTATATAGTTCTATTTTAATTTGTATGAAATAATATTAAGTATTTTATCTCATTTGTAGACAATGAAACTGAATTTGGCAATGTAACTGAGCTAAGTTTACATAGCAAATGGTAGAATCAAGATGTGAATCTCAGGTAGTTTGAATACAGTCCATTCCTTTAGTAACTATGCTATAAATGAAATTAAAGAATACTTCTGATGAAGTCAAGTTTCTTGGAAATGGGTGGATAACAAATTACATTGCTACTTTCTGACAGCTAAAGTATAAAAGAGGTGCCTAGTTAATCACAAAGTTTACAAATTCTCTCAATAAAACAAGACCATGTTTTTAAAAGGAGAAATACAATTTTCTTAATTGGACAAAGAAGAAAGGGAAAGAAAGTTCGAATTAAGGTTATAAATGAAGTCAGCTATTATAAATGTATTATGTTTATTTAACATTTACAATTAAATATTGTTTTCTCAATTAGTTTGAAATATCAATATAATTACTGTGCAAAATCTTACATGTTTATTATCTAGGACATAATTAAACTACATTCACTCAAATCTGATCATTTCCTAATGTAATTATGTTTTCAAATTGGAGTAATATAGAACAAAATAGTATTCGTTTCAACATAATATACAGGTGAATAAAGTTCCAGCTTAAAAAGTTAAGAAGTGTACCCAGGTTCGCCCAGCAAGTTGCCAGGTTGAAACTCATCTCCAAGTTTTCTGGCTTTGTATTCTCAACTTTGCCCAAAAGCCTCTGGTTGCCTGTAAGCCTAAGTCTTCAGAACAATAAACAAAGGAAGTCTTTCCAAGATATTTACAAACAGTAAGTCCCCAAAGCACCTTAAATGTAGTTAATTTTATAGTATAATACTTCTGGGCGGAGTACCAAGTTTAATATCGTTGAAAGACCATGTGAGTTTCTGGTCTTATGGGTGGAAAAATAAGGAATCATGGTAACTTGAATTATGCCTATTTATACACTAAGTAGACTATAGAAACAGGTTAATTCAGCTAAGGTTACTTGCTAGCTGACTGCTGGATAGCATCTGCCCTGTTTCTCCTGGCTTGTGAGAACAGATACAACTTTAGAGAGTAAAGTGTTCTCAGATGGTTATTGAAAATCAGGACAACTGATTAACTCACAAAAGCCAAATATCTTACCTCTAAAAATGGGAATTCATTCATCTTACAGTAATAAATTCAAAGTCATTGTTGTAATATAACAGCTGTGCTATTTTATTGTTTGCCTTTGAGGATAAATCTCTGAAGATTCTTGAGATTCAAATGTGAATTCAAAAGCACCAGGGGTCATTATCACATTCTCAAGTGAATATTGAGCAGTGCACCTCACACAAATATAACTAATCTTTAAGGATTCTGTCAATTCTCAAGCAACCACTTTCTTTTTTTTTCTAGTTGTTTGTGCACTTCCATTTGATAATTATTGGAAGTATAATATAATAATTTATCTCATAGCTAAACATTTGTTCTGTTTAATACATCAGGTTAAGGACTACACTACAAATATAAAATGGTAGAAGAATGTGCAATCAAGATAGCAGATTAGGAGGACCCTGAGCTCACCTCCCACAAACACATCAAAATTACAAATATATATATAGCAACTTTCTCTGAGGATAACCTGAAGACTAGACAAATGACTCTTCTACAACCAAAGAAAGAACCACACAGAGTCTAGTAGCAGAGGAGAAGTGATCGAGTTGGGACCCACACCCTCAGTGGGCAACCCAGAGGAGGAGAATATCACAGGCTCAGGGATACTCCCTAAGAAGAGAGAGTTTCAGCCCCACATTGGGCACCCCAACCCTGGGGTCAAGCACCAGGAAGATAAGCCCCATTTCCTGGTTTTGAAAACCAGTGGGGCTTACCAGAAGGCTGTAGGAAACTGAGACTCTGCTCTTGAAAAGCACACTCACAGACTTGCTTGCTTTCAATATCAGTGCAGAGGCAGAAGATTGAAAAGTTCCTGGTGCTCTGGCTAACCTGCTGGATTGCCCCAGAACACGCCACCCCAGCCTGCACCAGTTGCCAGCTGCAGCCTCTCTGCCAAACCCCCACCAAGGTGTGACTGCCAGCATGTCTCAAGACTAGCTGCAGCTTGCTCCAGGCTGTAGTTCAAGCCCCTCTGGCTCCAGCCATACCCCCACCAAGGCAGCAACTGCCATCATGCCACAGGAGAATCCATGCTTTACACCAGGCTCTGACTCTAGCCACTCTGTCTCCAGCCCTAATCCCTACCAAGGTGGTGGCTGCCAGCTCAAACCAGGAGAAGTCATGACCCTTGCTCATTTCAGATCTAGATCTCCCACCAAAGCCACTGAGCACACACAGACTGCAAAGGGATGCTCCCCCACAAGCACACACCTTCAAAACCAGGATAGGTAACTGTTTCACCTAATTTCATAGACCAAGAGGGAAAGTCAGACAAAATGAGAAGACAGAGGAATATGTTCCAAATGAGAGAATGAGATAAAACCACAGAAAAAAAAACTTAATGAAATGCAGATAAGTAACTTACCTGATAAAGAGTTCAAAGCAATGGTTATTAAAATAATCACTGAACTTAGAAAACAATAGAGGAACATAGTGAGAATTTCAACAAAGGACTAGAAAATATAAAAAGAACTGTTGAGAGTTGAAGAATACAATAACTGAAATGAAAAATACACTAGAAGGGGGCTTCCCTGGTGGCGCAGTGGTTGAGAATCTGCCTGCTAATGCAGGGGACACGGGTTCGAGCCCTGGCCTGGGAAGATCCCACATGCCGCAGAGCGGCTGGGCCCGTGAGCCACAACTGCTGAGCCTGCGCGTCTGGAGCCTGTGCTCCGCAACGAGAGAGGCCCGCGCATCGCGATGAAGAGTGGCCCCCGCTTGCCACAACTGGAGAAAGCCCTCGCACAGAAACGAAGACCCAACACAGCCAAAATCAATCAATCAATCAATCAATCAAACATACGCATCTGATTCAAGATCCTCATTAAAAAAAAAAAAAAAATACACTAGAAGGAATTAATGGCAGATTAGGTGATACAGAACACATAAGCAACCTGGAAGACAGAATGGTTGAAATCAGCCAATCAGAACAAAAAAAGAAAAAAAAAAATTTAATGAGCATAGTTTAAGGGACCCATGAGACAACATCAAGTGTACTAACATTATAAGGGTCTCAGAAGGAGAAGAGAGAGGAAAGGGGCTAGAAAAACATATTTGATAAAATAATGGCTAAAATTTTCTTTAATCTGAAGGACAAAGATATTTAGGCCCAGGAAGTGCAGAAAGTTTCGAACAAGATGAACCCAAAGAGACCCACACCAAGACATATCATAATTAAAATGGCAAAAGTTAAAGATAAAAAGAAAAATTTTAAGTTAGTGAGAGAAAAAGAGAGTCACATAAAAGGGGATCCCCCTAATGCTGTCAGCTTCAGCAGAAACAGTGCAGTCCAGAAGGAAGTGGCATGATACATTTAAAGTGCTGAAAGGAAAAAACCTACAACAAAGGATACTCTACCTGGCAAGCTTCAGAATTGAAGAAGAGATAAAGAATTTCCCAGACAAGCAAAAACTAGAAACACACATATATGAAGGAAAAAAACTCACTGGTAAAGGTAAATGTATTAGTAAAGGCAGTGGATCAGCCACTTGAAAAAAGCTAGTGCAAAAGTTAAAAGACAAAAATTGTATAACTACAATGAACAGTTAAGGGGTACACATAATGATGTAAAATATGACATCAAAAACATAAAATGTGGGGTTGGGAGTAAAAAATGTGGAGCTTTGAGAATGTGCTTGAATGTAAACAACTATAGTTTAAAACAAAGGGATTTATTATGTCAATATATATGAACTTCATTGTAACCACAAATCAAAAACCTACAATATATACACACACACAAAAAAAGAAAACGGAACTCAAGCATAACACTAAAGAAAACTGTCAAACTGCAAAGGAAGAGGCTAAAAGAATAATAAAAGAACAGAGAAGGCTACAAAAGCAAACAGAAAACAATGAACAAACTGGCAGTAAGTACATACTTATCAATAATCACTTTAAATGTAAATGGACTAAATGCTCCAATTAAAAGACATATGGGGACTTCCCTGGTAGTCCAGTGGTTAAGACTCCATGCTTCCACTGCAGGGGGTGCAGGTTCAATCCCTGGTCAGGGAACTAAGATCCTGCATGCCTCACAGTGGGGCAAAAAATAAATAAATAAAGACATATGTTTGTTGAATGGATAAAAAAATAAGACCCACCTATATACTGCCTGCAAGAGACACTTTAGAGCTGAAGACATGCAAAGGTTGAAAGTGAAAGGATGGAAAAAGATAGTCTATGCAAATAAAAATGAAAAAAAACTGGGGGAGCAATACTTATATCAGACAAAATAGACTTTAAAATAAAGTCTATAGCAAAAGACAAAGATACAACATTCATAAACATATATACACCTAATATAGGAACACCTAAACATACAAAGCAAGTATTAAGAGACATGACATAAAGAAAGAAGTTGACAGTAATACAATAGTAGTAGAGGACTTTAATACACCACTTACATCAATGGACAGATCATCCAGACAGAAAATAAATCAGAAAAGTGTGGCCAAATGATCCAGGCTGGATCAGATGGACTTGATAGATACCTACAGAACATTTCATCCAAAAATAGCATTCTTCTCAAGTGCACATGGAACTTTCTCCAGAACAGATCACATGCTAGGCTACAAAACAAGTCTCAAAATTTTAGAAGACTGAAATCATATCAAGCATCTTTTCCAACAACGATACTATGAGATTAGAAATCAACTGTAAGAACAAAACTGCAAAAAACATGAACAAGTGAAGGTTAAACAACATACTACTGAAAAACCAATGGGTCAGTGAAGAAATCAAAGGGGACATCAAAAAATACCATGAGACAACTGAAAATAGAAACACAACTTTCTAAAATCTATGGGACACAGTAAAAGCAGTTCTAAGAGGGAATTTATAGCGATACAGGCATACTTCATGAAACAAACAAAAAAAAACCTCAAATGAACAACCTAACTTTCTGCCTAAAGAAATTAGAAAAAGCAGAAGAAACAAAGCTCAACGTAAGTGGAAGGATGGAAACAATCGGAAATAAATAAAATAGAGGCAAAAAACAGAAAAGATCAATGAAACTAAGAGTTGGTTTTTTGAAAAGATAAACTAAATTGATAAACCTTTAGCCAGGCTCATCAAGAAACAAAAGGGCCAAAATAAATAAAATTGGATTTGAAAAAGAAGTTACAACCAATATTACAGAAATACGATCATAATAGAATACTACAAACATGTATACACCCAAAATTGGACAACCTAGGAGAAATGGATAAATTCCTAGAAACATACAATCTTCTAAGAGTGAATCAGGAAGAAACAGATACTCCAAAAAGAATGATTACTAGTAATGAAATTGAATCAGTAATCAAAAAACTCCCAACAACTGAACATCCAGGACCAGACAACTTAACAGAGGAATTCTACTAAACACTTAATGAAGAGTTAATACCAATCTTACTCAAACTATTCCAAAAAATTGAAAAGGGAACATTTCTAAATTCATTCTACAAGGTCAAGATTGCCCTGACACCAAAACCAGACAATGCTATTACAAAGAAAGAAAATTACAGGCCAATATCTCTGATGAAAATAGATGCAAAAATTCACAACAAAATATTAGCAAAATGAATTCAACAATACATAAAAAGGATCATGCAGCATGATCAAGTAGGATTTATCCAGGGATGCAAGATTGCCTCAGTATCTGCAAATCAAACAACATAATACACCACATTAACAAAATGAAGGATAAAAATCACACGATCATCTCAGATGTAGAAAGAGCATTTGACAAGATTCAACATCCATTCATGATTAAAACTTCCAACAAATTTGTTATAGAGGGAACATACCTAAACACATAAAGGCCATTTATGACAAACCCACAGCTAACATCATACTCAGCAGCAAGACAGTGATGCCCACTCTTGCCACTTCTATTTAACATAGCATTAGAAGTCCTAGCCACAGCAATCTGACAAGTAAAAAAGGAGGGGAGGCATCCAAATTGGAAGGGGAAGAAGTAAAACACTCACTGTTTTCAGATGACATGATACTCTATATAGAAAATCCTAAAGACTCTGCCAAAAAAAAACTATTAGAACTAATAAATAAATTCAATAAAGTTGCAGGATACAAAATTAATTTACAGAAATCTGTTATTTTATAAACTTATAATGAACTACCAGAAAGAGAAATCAAGAAAACAATCCAATTTACAATTGCATCAAAAAGAATAAAATACCTGGAATAAACTTAACCAAGGAAGTGAAAGATGTATAGTCTGAAAACTAAAAGACACTGATGAAGGAAAATGAAGACAACACAAATAAATGGAAAGATATCCCATGTTTATGTACTGCAAGACATTTGGAAAATCCTCTACTCATTTTTTAAGAGAATTGTTTCTGGAGGGTTTTTCTGTTAGTCTGTTATTGATTTGTATGAGTTATTTATATATTTTGGATATTAACCCCTTATCAGATATATGGTTTGCAAATATTTTTTTTCCATTTTGTAGGCTGCCTTTTCACTTGTTCTTTCTTTTACTGTGCAGAAGCTTTTTAGTTTGATGTAGTCTCATTTGTTGATTTTTGCTTTTGTTGCTTATGCTTTTGGTGTCATATCCCAAAAATCACCACCAAGACCAGTGTTAAGAAGTTTATTCCCTATGTTTTATTGTAGGAGTTTTACAGTTTCAGGTTTTATGTTTATGTCTTTAATCCACTTTAAGTTACTTTTCTGAGTGGTATAAATTAGGGGTCCAATTTCACTTTTCTGTTTGTGATTATCCAGTTTTCCTAACACAATTTGTTGAAGAGATCATCCTTTCCCCATTGCATCTTTTTGGCTCCCTTGTCAAATATTAGTTTACTGTATATATGGAGGTTTATTTCCGGGCTCTCTATTCTATTCCATTGGTCTATGTGTCTATTTTTATGCCAGTACCATACTGTTTCAATTACTATAGATTTGTAGTGTAGTTTGAAATCAGGAAGTGTGATGCATCAGTTTTGTTATTCTTTCTCAGGATTGCTATAGAGAATGAGATAGTTTTCTTTATTTCATTTTCAGATTTTTTAAAAAATATTTTTCATTGTTTATCTGAAATGCAAATTGAAGTGGGCATCCTGTATCTTTTTTAATTTATTTATTTATTTATTTATTTATGGCTGTGTTGGGTCTTTGTTTCTGTGTGAGGGCTTTTTCTCTAGTTGTGGCAAGTGGGGGCCACTCTTCATCACGGTGCGCGGGCCTCTCACTATCGCGGCCTCTCTTGCTGCGGAGCACAGGCTCCAGATGCGCAGGCTCAGCAGTTGTGGCTCACGGGCTTTGTTGCTCCGTGGCATGTGGGATACTCCCAGACCAGGGCTCGAACCCGTGTCCCCTGCATTAGCAGGCAGATTCTCAACCACTGCGCCACCAGGGAAGCCCCAATTTTCAGATATTTTGTTGTTAGTGTATAGAAATACAGCTGGGGCTTCCCTGGTGGCGCAGTGGTTGAAAATCTGCCTGCTAATGCAGGGGACACGGGTTCGAGCCCTGGTCTGGGAGGATCCCACATGCCGCGGAGCAGCTGGGCCCGTGAGCCACAATTGCTGAGCCTGCGCGTCTGGAGCCTGTGCCCCGCGACGGGAGGGGCCGCGATAGAGAAAGGCCCGCGCACCGCGATGAAGAGCGGTCCCCGCACCGCGATGAAGAGTGGCCCCCGCTTGCCGCAACTGGAGAAAGCCCTCGCACGAACCGAAGACCCAACACAGCCAAAAATAAATAAATAAATAAATAAATAAATAAATAAGAAAATAGAAATACAGCTGATTTCTGTATGTTGATTTTATATCCAGCAACTATACTAAATCCATTGATTAGTTCTAACAGTGTTTTTGTTATTTTTTTAGGATTTTCTGTATATAAGATAATATAATCTGCAAATGACAATTTTACTTCTTCCTTTCTGATTTGGATGCCTTTTATTTCTTTGTATTGCTTAACTGCTCTAGCTAGGGCTTCCAGTACCATGTTAAGTATGAGTGGTGAGAGTGGGCGCCCTTGTCTTATACCTGATTTTAGAGGGGAAGCTTTCAATCTTTCACTATTGAGTATGAAGTTAGTTGTGTGTTTGCCGAACATAGTCTTTATTATGTTGAGGTATATTCTTTCTATACCCAATTTATTGAGGGTTTTTTTTAATCATGAAAGGATGTTCCGTTTTGTCAAATGCTTTTTCTGCGTCTACTGAGATGATTATATAATTATTTTTCATTCTATTAATGCAGTGTATCACATTTATTAATTTGCCTATGTTGAAACATCCTTGCATTCCAGGGATAACTCCCACTTCTGCAGGATGTATGATCTTTTAATGCATTGTGGAATTCAATTTGCTAATATTTTTTGAGAATTTTTGCACCTATGTTCATCAGGGATATTGGTCTAAGTTTTCTTTTCTTTCAGTGTCCTTATCCGGCTTTCGTATCAGCGTAAAGCTGACCTCATAAAATGAATTTGGAAGTGTTCCTTCTTCTTCATTTTTGGAGGAAGAGTTTGAAAAAGATCGGCATTAAATCGCCTTTAAATATTCGGTAGAATTCACAAATGAAGTCATCTGGTCCTGGGCTTTTCTTTGTTGGCAGGCTTTTGATTAGTGATTCAATCTCCTTACACTTGTTTTTGGTCTATTCAGATTTAATATGTCTCCCTGATTCAGTCTTAGCATGTTGGGCTTTTCTAGGAATTTATCCATTTCTTCTAGGTTATCCAATTTGATTGCATATAACTGTTTCTAGTAAGTCTCTCATGATCCTATGTATTTCTGTGGTATCAGTTGTAATGTTTCCCCTTTAATTTCTGATTTTATTTATTTGAGCCTTCTCTCCTTTTTCTTAGTTGGTCTAGCTAAAGGTTTGTCAATTTTATCTTTTTGTAAAATCAGCTCTTAGTTTTGTTACTGTTTTGTATTGCTTTCCTGTTCTCTATTTCATTTATTTCCAGTCTGATCTTTGTCATTTCCTTTATTCTATTAACTTTTGGTTTAGTTTGCTCTTCTTTTGCTAGTTCCTTGAGGTTTAATGTTAAGTTTTTTATTTGAGAGCTTTCTATTTTCTTTATTTAAATTTTTTTTATTGGGGTATAGTTGTTTTACAATGTTGTGTTAGTTTCTACTGTACAGTGAAGAGAAGTAGAGTTCCCTGTGCTATACAGCAGGTTCTTATTAGTTATCTATTTTATAGAGAGCTTTCTATTTTCTTAAAAATGCATATATTAAAAAAAAAAAAAAAAAAAAAAAAATGCATATATTGCTGTAAAATTTCCTCTCAGAACTGCTTTTGCAGTATCCCATTGGTTTGGGATAGAGACCAAGAACATGGTATATCTCTCCATCTGTTGGTATCATCTTTAATTTCTTTCATCAGTGTCTTATAGTTTTCTGCATACAGATCTTTTGTCTCCCTAGGTAGGTTTATTCCTAAGTATTTTATTCTTTTTGTTGCAATGGTAAATGGGAGTGTTTCCATAATTTCTCTTTCAGATTTTTCATCATTAGTGTATAGGAATGCAAGAGATTTCTCTGCATTAATTTTGTATCCTGCAACTTTACCATATTCATTAATTAGCTCTAGCAGTTTTCTGCTGGCAGTTTTAGGATTTTCTATGTATAGTATCATGTCATCTGCAAACAGTGACAGTTTTACGATTTCTTTTCCAATATGTATTCCTTTTATTTCTTTTCTTCTCTGATTGCCGTGGCTAGGACTTCCAAAACTATGTTGAATAATAGTGGTGAGAGTGGACATCCTTGTCTCGTTCCTGATCTTAGAGGAAATGCTTTCAGTTTTTCACCATTGAGAATGATGTTTGCTGTGGGTTTGTCATATATGGCCTTTATTATGTTGAGGTAGGTTCCCTCTATGCCCACTTTCTGGAGAGTTTTTTATCATAAATGGGTGTTGAATTTTGTCAAAAGCTTTTTCTGCATCTATTGAGATGATCATATGGTTTTTATTCTTCAATTTGTTAATATGCTGTATCACATTGATTGATTTGTGTATATTGAAGAATCCTTGCATCCCTGGGATAAATCCCACTTGATCGTGGTGTATGATCCTTTTAATGTGTTGTTGGATTCTGTTTGCTAGTATTTTGTTGAGGATTTTTGCATCTATATTCATCAGTGATATTGGTCTGTAATTTTTTTTTTTGTAGTGTCTTTGTCTGGTTTTGGTATCAGGGTGATGGTGGCCTTATAGAATGAGTTTGGGAGTGTTCCTTCCTCTGCAATTTTTTGGAAGAGTTTGAGAAGAACAGGTGTTAGCTCTTCTCTAAATGTTTGATAGAATTCACCTGTGAAGCCATCTGGTCCTGGACTTTTGTTTGTTGGAAGATTTTTAATCATAGTTTCAATTTCATTACTTGTCATTGGTCTATTCATATTTTCTGTTTCTTCCTGGTTCAGTCTTGGAAGGTTATACCTTTCTAAGAATTTGTCCATTTCTTCCACGTTGTCCATTTTTTTGGCATAGAGTTGCTTGTAGTAGTCTCTTAGGATGCTTTGTATTTCTGCGGTGTCTGTTGTAACTTCTCCTTTTTCATTTCTGATTTTATTGATTTGAGTCCTCTCCCTCTTTTTCTTGATGAGTCTGGCTAATGGCTTACGAATTTTGTTTATCTTCTCAAAGAACCAGCTTTTACTTTTATTGATCTTTGCTATTGTTTTCTTTGTTTCTATTTCATTTATTTCTGCTCTGATCTTTATGATTTCTTTCCTTCTGCTAACTT
Organism: Balaenoptera acutorostrata; assembly: GCF_949987535.1. Lineage (NCBI taxonomy): Eukaryota > Metazoa > Chordata > Mammalia > Artiodactyla > Balaenopteridae > Balaenoptera > Balaenoptera acutorostrata. Next base: position 49,155,566 of record NC_080072.1, on the reverse strand, counting down.
TGGGTTTTGTTTGTTCTTCTTCCTCTAGTTCCTTTAGGTGTAAGGTTAGATTGTTTACTTGAGATTTTGCTTGTTTCTTTAGGTAGGCTTGTATAGCTATAAAATTCCCTCTTAGAACTGCTTTTGCTGCATCCCATAGGTTTTGGGTCGTTGTGTTTTCATTGTCATTTCTCTCTAGGTATTTCTTGATTTCCTCTTTGATTTCTTCAGTGATCTCTTGGTTATTTAGTAACGTATTGTTTAGCCTCCATGTGTTTGTGCTTTTTACGCTTTTTTCCCTGTAATTCATTTCTAATCTCATAGCATTGTGGTCAGAAAAGATGCTTGATATGATTTCAATTTTCTTAAATTTACTGAGACTTGATTTGTGACCCAAGATGTGATCTATCCTGGAGAATGTTCCGTGCGCACTTGAGAAGAACGTGTAATCTGCTGTTTTTGGATGGAATGTCCTATAAATATCAATTAAATCTATCTGGTCTATTGTGTCATTTAAAGCTTCTGTTTCCTTATTTATTTTCATTTTGGATGATCTGTCCCTTGGTGTAAGTGAGGTGTTAAAGTCCCCCACTATTATTGTGTTACTGTCAATTTCCTCTTTTACAGATGTTAGCAGTTGCCTTATGTATTGAGGTGCTCCTATGTTGGGTGCATATATATTTATAATTGTTATACCTTCTTCTTGGATTGATCCCTTGATCATTATGTAGTGTCCTTCTTTGTCTCTTGTAACATTCTTTATTTTAAAATCTATTTTATCTGATATGAGTATAGCTACTCCAGCTTTCTTTTGACTTCCATTTGCATGGAATATCTTTTTCCATCCCCTCACTTTCAGTCTGTATGTGTCCCTAGGTCTAAAGTGGGTCTCTTGTAGACAGCATATATATGGGTCTTGTTTTTGTATCCATTCAGCAAGCCTGTGTCTTTTGGTTGGAGCATTTAATCCATTCACGTTTAAGGTAATTATCGATATGTATGTTCCTATGACCATTTTCTTAATTGTTTTGGGTTTGCTTTTGTAGGTCCTTTTCTTCTCTTGTGTTTCCCACTTAGAGAAGTTCGTTTAGCATTTGTTGTAGAACTGGTTTGGTGGTGCTGAATTCTCTTAGCTTTTGCTTGTCTGTAAAGCTTTTGATTTCTCCATCAAATCTGAATGAGATCCTTGCTGGGTAAAGTAATCTTGGTTGTAGGTTCTTCCCTTTCATCACTTTAAGTATATCATGCCACTCCCTTCTGGCTTGCAGAGTTTCTGCTGAGAAATCAGCTGTTAACCTTATGGGAGTTTCCTTGTATGTTATTTGTCGTTTTTCCCTTGCTGCTTTCAATAATTTTTCTTTGTCTTTAATTTTTGCCACTTTGATTACTATGTGTCTCGGCATGTTTCTCCTTGGGTTTATCCTGTAAGGGACTCTCTGCACTTCGTGGACTTGGGTGGCTATTTCCCTTCCCATGTTAAGAAAGTTTTCGACTATAATCTCTTCAAATATTTTCTCTGGTCCTTTCTCTCTCTCTTCTCCTTCTGGAACCCCTATAATGCGAATGTTGTTGCATTTAATGTTGTCCCAGAGGTCTCTTAGGCTGTCTTCATTTCTTTTCATTCTTTTTTCTTTAGTATGTTCCGCAGCAGTGAATTCCACCACTCTGTCTTCCAGGTCACTTATCCATTCTTCTGCCTCAGTTATTCTGCTATTGATTCCTTCTAGTGTAGTTTTCATTTCAGTTATTGTATTGTTCATCTCTGTTTGTTTGTTCTTTAATTCTTCTAGGTCTTTGTTAATCATTTCTTGCATCTTCTCAATCTTTGCCTCCATTCTTATTCCAAGGTCCTGGATCATCTTCACTATCATTATTCTGAATTCTTTTTCTGGAAGGTTGCCTATCTCCACTTCATTTAGTTGTTTTTCTGGGTTATTTTCTTGTTCCTTCATCTGGTATATAGCCCTCTGCCTTTTCATCTTGTCTACCTTTCTGTAAATGTGGTTTTTGTTCCACAGGCTGCAGGATTGTAGTCCTTCTTGCTTCTGCTATCTGCCCTCTGGTGGTTGAGGCTATCTAAGAGGCTTGATGGGAGGCTCTGGTGGTGGGTAGAGCTGACTGTTGCTGTGGTGGTCAGAGCTCAGTAAAACTTTAACCCACTTGACTGTTGACGGGTGGGGCTGGGTTCCCTCCCTGTTGGTTGTTTTGCCTGAAGCAACCCAACACTAGAGCCTACCCGGGCTCTTTGGTGGGGCTAATGGCAGACTCTGGGAGGGCTCATGCCAAGGAGTACTTCCCAGAACCTCTGCTGCCAGTGTCCTTGTCCCCACGGTGAAACAGAGCCAGCCCCCGCCTCTGCAGGAGACCCTCCAACACTAGCAGGTAGGTCTGGTTCAGTCTCCCCCAGGGTCACTGCTCCTTCCCCCGGGTCCCGATGCACACACTATTCCATGTGCGCCCTCCAAGAGTGGGGTCTCTGTTTCCCCCAGTCCTGTCGAAGTCCTGCAGTCAATTCCCACAAGGCTTCAAAGTCTGATTCTCTATGAATTCCTCCTCCCATTGCCGGACCCCCAGGTTGGGAAGCCTGACGTGGGGCTCAGAACCTTCACTCCAGTGGGTGGACTTCTGTGGTATGTGTTCACCAGTCTGTGAGTCACCCACCCAGCAGTTATGGGATTTGATTTTTCTCTGATTGCGGCCCTCCTACCATCTCACTGTGGCTTCTCCTCTGTCCTTGGACGTGGGGTATCCTCCTTGGTGAAGTCCAGTGTCTTCCTGTCGATGACTGTCCAGCAGCCAGTTGTGATTCTGGTGCTCTCACAAGAGGGAGTGAGAGCACGTCCTTCTACTCCGCCATCTTGGTTAATCCCCCCTGGATAGAGTATTCTTGACTGGCAATTTTTTCAACACCTTGAATATATCATTCCATTCTCTCCTGGACTGTACAGTTTCTGCCGAGAAATCTATTGGAATGAAGGTTCCTTTGTAGGTTACAATCTTTTTTCTCTGACTGTTTTTAGCATTATCTTTTTATCTTTGATTTTTGACAGTTTCATTATAATATGCCTTGGACAAGGTCTTTTTGCATTGAGATAATAGGGTGATCTATTAGCTTTGTCAACTTGGATGTCCATGTCTCTCTTCAGATTTGGGAAGTTCTTAGCTAACATTCTGCCCCCTTCTCCCTCTATTCTCCTTCTGGAACCCCAATTATTTTAATATTTGTACATTTGATGACATCCCAAAGATCATATAGTCTTTCTTTGTTCTTTTTCATGCTTTTTTCTTTCTTCTCTTCTGAATGGGTTATTTCAAAGTTCTATTATCTAGATCACTTATTCTATCTCTCATTTGGTCTACTCTACTACAGATGCCCTCTATAGCATTTTTCATTTCATTTATTGCATTCTTCAGCTCCAGAATTTCTGTTGGATTCCTTTTTTTAATAATTTCTATCTCTTTGTTAAATTTCTCAACTTTTCATATATTGTCCTTCTGTGTTTTCTTGTAGCTTGTTGAGTTTCCCCAAAACAGCTATTTTGAATTCTTTGTCAGATTGCAATATTTTGTGCTGTTGAGTTCAGTTACTGGAGGATTATTGTTATCTTTTGGTGATGGCATATTTTCTTGATTCTTCATGTTCCTTGTAATTTTACAGTGATAGTTTTGCATTTGAAGTAGCAGACACCCCCTCACACCTTTACTATTTGCCTTTAAGTGGGGTATAGTCTTCATTGGTCCTATTATATCTGGGATTTTTCCCTGACCTTGTATGGACACACCTGCTCCCAGAGGCTGATGGGTGGACTTCTTGCTGAATTAGTCAGCTTAATTGCATCCCTTTAATGCCCTTTAACATTCTTATCTGCTTCTTTTCTGATCTTTTCCCTCCCCTGCGCATCATGAAGGTCCTGCCTCAGTAATACTTTTTTAAATGGGCTTCTCCAGCAGTGTCTTGAAATGCCAGGGGATCCAAGCACTCACTCACTGCTATCCTTTTCCTATGCAGGAGAGGACACTGCCTGCTAGTTCTGCCCCAGGCAGTGTTTCCTTGGGGAAGCAATGGCACTGGCAAAGTTACAGTCTTCACTGCATCCAAACTCATGTTTTACTATTACTATTATTATTTTGCTCCAACAGCATGCTGGAATCACTTCTCTGGAAGGTTGAATTTCTACAAAGTCTCTCTGATCCATAGGTTTCTGCCCAAGTACGCACTCTCCAGGTTTTCCTTGGCCAAGGCTGAGAGGAAGTGGGGCAGGTTCACTGATTCCTGATGCTTTTGAGGCCCATACTAAGGTCTTTCTGCCTATTACTAGATGCACAGGTGGGCAAGACTCCTCATGGATCCCTTAGTGTATGGTCTGGATCCTACAATTCCCACTGAGGCACTTTTGTTCATGTATGGATGCCTAATTAGTTGTTTAAAAGGGGGAACAGAAAGGAGAGATGTCTCACACTGCCATGAAGTTAACCTCACTCTGGACTTAATATTGTGGACAGTAGAATCATTGCTGATGACTAAATAGAAAGATCACATGATATAATTATATTAAGATTAATCTGGTATTTACATTTATTAAAGGAAAAACGAGATCCTTAAAAATATTATCTGTTTTTATTAAAAATTATCCACACAGAATAAAACAACTGGGAGAAAAAACACAAAGGGGTCTATAAGAATACAAATAATTTTAAATTCTATAAGTGAAACCATCTGGTTTCAAGAGTTTCAGGGCTAACACAGAAGTTCCAGTGAAATTATGTTCAAGAAATCTGAGAATTTCAGTATCAGAGGCAATAGGACCAGGAGGGAAAGAAATGGTTTAACGCACATTACAGAAGTATGTAGTGCATATTTGATAAGATTGAAATAACCTTTAAAGAAGGAACCTTACTTTTTTGATCTAGAAAGGAGCCAGGTCATGCCAATTAGCCCCCAATAGTCTTTCTTCTGGAAACTCTTGAACGTATTTTGTAGAATAGATCCCTGAAAGGGAAGAGCTAAGATAAATGGAGCTTTCAGATATCCTCTGATTTGGCTTGCTGAGGCTCACCTGCAGAGGTATTGTGGGAGGAATCCTGTTGCTCAGCCTCAGACCACAAAGCAGCAGAAGCTTTACAACTACCAGCATCACTGATTTCAATCCTTAGATTATCTGTACATCATGGACACCATCTCTGTCAAATGACAAGATCATGGATGGCAACACTACTCTTTATTTCCCACTCAAGGAGTTTCAGGTGCTTCCAGCAGTTATTTCTGAAGACTGCATTCAAAGAGCATAGAACTTATTTGAAAAGATTTGTACTTGTAGATGCAAGAAATGGTGAGTAAAGTGAGAATAAAATATTTTTTTGCTAATGTTCCTATCTTGGTGAATGCATATTTATTTTTTTACACTGAAAATTTTCTTGAGAATAACAAGAAATGAAATTTGTGAGTCTAGAATACTATGAATATACACTGAAATTTACTTAGTACATTATTTATTCATCTGCAGGAGAAGTCTTCATTACACAGTGCTTATTATTAAAAATCAGATTACTTTAGTAGGACTACCAATGTGTTCTAGCCATTCATTTTCTCATGGCCTCTTTAACCTCCTTGTTCCTGAAACTGTAGATGAGGGGGTTCAACAGGGGATCACAGATATCACTTTGTTTCGTTCATTTGAGTAGCTGGACTTGGGCATCACATAAATGAAGGTAATGGTCCCATAAAACAGAGTGACTGCTGTGAGGTGGGAGGTGCAAGTGGAGAAGGCTTTATGCCATCCCTCAGTAGAGCACATTTTCGGGATTGAGAAAAGGATGATGTAAGAGAAAGCGATGATAAACACAGTAACTACAGTGATGGAGCCAGAAGAATGGCTGGAATTATTTCAGAAGTAAAATCATGAGAACAAGAAAGCTTCAGAAGTGGCGAATCATCACAGAAAAAGTGATTGACTTTATTTGGTCCACAGAGGGACAGGCTTAACAAACAGCCAGTAAATGTCCAAGCATTCACACACCCACCTTAATAGGAAGCCCCCACTACGAGAATGCAGACTCTGGGGGACATGTGGGTGGAGCAGAGCAGGGGCAAGCAGATGGCCACATGGCAGTCATAGGCCATGGCAGCCAGCAAGAAGCACTCAGCCGTCCCAAATGTGACCGCAGAACAGAGCTGAGCGGCACAACCAGAAACACGGATAAAGGTTCCTTCCTTGAGGAAGCCCACGAGCATGACAGGTATGACTGATGAGGAGTACCCAATGTCTACAAAGGCCAAATGGCAGAGGAAAAGGCACTTTGGGGTATGAAGCTGAGGGCTGCTTCTGATTAACGTGATTATGCTGACATTGCCCATTAAGGTGACCACGTGGATCCCTAGAAACACAATAAATAAAATGGCACAAACTGTAGTATCCTCTGCTAACCCCAAAATAATGAACTCTGTTACAGTTGTGTAGTTTCCAGTCCCTATCTATACTGAGAATGATACCCACTGAAAGAAAAACAAGTGGATATCAGAATAGAAGAAAACACTATAATCTGCATACTTATTTTTACAATAGCTATATAATAACAAAATCCTAACATACACACTCACATGTAAATATTTGGGGAAAATATTTTCACACACAATACCTTGCATAAGACTTGAAAATATAAATGTGCATTGATAGAAGGCCAGGAATACTCAGAAAAAATCTTTTTTTTTTTCAACTTAACACATTCAAGTCACATTTGCCTTATATAATTAGTTTAGGTGGTCCGTGAGGAATAGACTCACATGAGCACATCCTAGAGACAGCCACTAGATGGTATGAGGACCCAGTAACTGTATCTTCTAAGCCAAAGACATGATGAAAGGGAGAAGAAATGTCAGAATGGGCCAGCTCCCATGGAATAGAACAACTGTTTAAAATGATATCTGAGGTATCATTTCTTGTATGAAAGAGACTGAGCAGTCATATGAATCCTGAATTTAAACAGGTATCACAGTTAGAGGAAAGATGAACCAATATCCAGGAAGTTTGAACAGAGGCAGAGTGTAGAAAAAGGTGCTCAAATCATGAACAAGTTAACCTGGAGAGACTGCAGTTTGGAAAAGGAGATGGCATCATCTTAGGATCAAGCTATCTGATTCATAATAGTGAGCCAACCCGGGAAAGGAAACCAAACACATTGATCAGGTTACTCCTGAAAGACTCCAGAGGTGCCTGAGACTTTGCATAAACTGGAGCTGGGCTATTAGCAAAAGGTTCCAGCCTCCTACTTCCCACAGGTACCCAGCCCCTGTGAATAGCCCCTGTCTTCTGAGAAAAATCACACCTTTAGGTCAGCTTCTGGAAAGCTCTTTCCCATATCAACTTGTTTGAGAAAAATCATTAAAAAGGAAGAAAAGCATGAGAGCTTTCTCATATAGTCACAGAATGCCAGGCTTCAAAAAGCCACTCCATCCATTCCCTCTCTCTCATTTTACAAAGTTATAAACTGAGATCTAAAGAAGTTAGGTAACTAATTTTAGGTTAAATGGCTTTCTGACAACTGAGCTGAGATCAAAGCTCACTCCTGGAGCCAATTCATTACCATATTTATATAACACAAATGTTTTCTGTAATTTGTAAAAAGAATATAGAATATCGGAACGTATATTTGGTTCATTTATGTGTTCAAAAAGTTTTCAATTCCATTAATATATAAGTAATATCTTTACTCTTAAAAGGATGATTTTGCTATCTAGTAATTCATATATATAAATGGCTACACGGTAATGACAACTCTGTGAGGCAGATGATAAAGGGCCTCCTTCAGTGCCCTGACCCAGAAAATTGGTGTGCCCCTGTTTTCAGCTGAACCATTATGGGTCCTTAGTAGATAAGGAATCAAATTTAACTAGGATTTTCTTTCTGCAGAGCAACAAAGGGGATAGGTATGGCATTTGAGGGTAGGTGCAAGGTAGAGAGTGAAATAACCATTACATTTAAGCTGAGCAAAGGTGAAGTGAGTACATGAAATTAGTAAAGCCTGCAAAACGGTGCCAGGCCCCCAGGGAACTGAAGATTTGCTTTAATTATTCTACTAGGGAGAATGAGCTAGAACGATAGGAGGTGGTGATGGTTACAATTTGGGATGCTTAAAATGAGATTAAAAGCTACAGTTGTTGGCAAATGACAATATTTAAAAGTCTAAACTCTGATGATGAGAGTGACTGGATATGGTAGGAGGGAAAAGAAGGTGTTTGGAGGAGAGATCAAGAAACTAAGAGGCTGTGATGTTCAAAGGATCTTCTACGTGGAGATATTAAAACCCAATTCCCGTCCATCAGGAATTGTGACAGGAATACCATTAAGAGAGAAAGAGCAAGCCAAAGCCAAAAATTTCCAAGGATAAGGAGATATAATGCCAGTAGTGGGTGATTGCAAAAGGTGGAGGAAGATAAGGAGGATTGGTTAGTGGAGTCTGATGATGTAAACTCAACTATAAGTGTTTGCAGGTAGGTGAGAGAAAATGTCTACAAGTGGCAATGGGGGAGAAGGAATACTATCTACCAGGCCAAGGGCTATGAAGAGTAAGAGAAAATACATACATCAATTGAGAAGACTGTAGGGAAAAAATGTCCTCGGGGTAGCAAAGTATCCATTGAAAAGGACAGTGAAGATAATGGAATGTTCTAAAGAGATTCTGAGGACATGAGATTTTGTTGATAATTGTGAGTGCCAAAGAACACAGGAAAAAGGCTTCGGGAGTTAAAGAGAGATGGAATCAGGACTTCTTGATTCAAGAGAAAATAAGGAGACTTGAAAATAACCATTCTTAGCTCCAGCTGAATGGAGATAATGTTCAAAGACAGAGTAAAGAAGATAATACCCAAAAATATTGAATATGTATTGTTATGTTGTGGTTAACAGCTGAATGAACAAAAAGGAGAATGAAGGCTACTCCCAAAATTGTGGAGGAAGAATGACAGGGAAATTCAGAGCCTGTTCTGAGTGCCAATAATGGCATGGAAGCAAAGGGTAATGCCATGAGCTTTTGCAGCCATATAGGCCTGGAATCAGATTCTAGCTTTGCCACTGATTATCTATGGAATCTTAGATGATTTATATAAATTCTTCAACCCCTCATTATTTATTTGTTTTTTTAAAAAATACCTCACACGGGGGCTTCCCTTGTGGCGCAGTGGTTGAGAGTCTGCCTGCCAATGCAGGGGACACGGGTTCGAGCCCTGGTCTGGGAAGATCCCACATGCCGCGGAGCAACTGGGCCCGTGAGCCACAACTACTGAGCCTACGCGTCTGGAGCCTGTGCTCCGCAACAAGAGAGGCCGCGATAGTGAGAGGCCCGTGCACCGCGATGAAGAGTGGCCCCCGCTTGCCGCAGCTAGGGAAAGCCCTCGCACAGAAACGAAGACCCAACACAGCCAAAAATAAATAAATAAGTGAATAAATAAATTAAAAAAAAAAAAACCTCACAGGATTCGTGTGTTGAATAAGATGACGTACATGATAATATAAAGTACTCTTCATAGAAATAAGTGGATGCTCAACAAATGATTATTTCTTTGAAATACCCAAACCTTACATTCTAATACAGAAATGAAAAACAAACATTCTTGTATCAATAGAAAAGGAAAATTATTCCCTGCAGATGTTTATACGTCAACGATAAGGACAAATGTCAAAGAATTGTCATTGTAAAGCAAGGCTGTATTTATGAGATTCAGGGTCTTTGGGGCTGTAGGTCCTTGAGTACATTACTTGTTTGTGAAAATTCCACTGAAAATCCATCAGAACAGAGAAAATTATAGGTATACATGCTCATATAAATATGTGTCATCTTAAGAATATCTACAGGGCTTCCCTGGTGGCGCAGTGGTTGAGAGTCTGCCTGCCAATGCAGGGGACACGGGTTCGAGCCCTGGTCTGGGAGGATCCCACGTGCCACAGAGCAGCTGGGCCCGGCAGCCACAATTACTTAGCCTGCGCGTCTGGAGCCTGTGCTCCGCAACAAGAGGCTGCGATAGTGAGGGGCCCGCGCACCGCGATGAAGAGTGGCCCCTGCTTGCCGCAACTAGAGAAAGCCCTCGCACAGAAACGAAGACCCAACACAGCCATAAATAAATACTTTTTAAAAAAAAAGAATATCTACAAACTTATTTTTGTGTGTATATTAGAATTTTTAATGAAAACTTTTGATGGATTTCTAATTCTAATTGTATTGGGGCATGCAAGAAGAAACAAAGATACAGTGTAGCAGGCGTAATTTCAATCCAAAATAGAAATCTTTCTGGGAAAAATAAGTGCTTGCGTGTACACGCACGCGTGTGTGTATGTGTGTGTGTGTATGGGTTGATTGTGACTAAAGGCAGTAAATATCAAACTAATATGAAAAGAAGAGACTTGGGATTCTCATGGCACATGGTTTAAAATCGTTAACTAAATATCACCTGTGATCCCCTAAAATAAAGTGCCCACCGAAGGCAAGTCTTTTGATGACATAATGCTCTAGATCAGAATGAAGAGCTTTAGAAATTCATTTACTGTGGTGTTGGATTATCTCTTCTAACCATTCTAGAAACCTCAAAGAGAATTACAGATTCATATTTGTAAATTCTTTGCCTAAGTAATGGAGTGAAACCAAGGACTATCGATGACTAAGCCATAATTCCTAGGGCAAACATTGATTCTGTCAGTTGATATATTGTATCACTTGAGTTCAGAGGCTCCATAGGTCTATCATGTGGAATTTAAACATTGATCAGAAAATAATGGAAATGAGGATATACTGGAAAATTTGTATGACTCACATTACCCTGAACCTCAAACTCTCCTGGAGAGTGTGCCAGCCAAAGAAGCTCCTCTTTGCCTGTATGATGAAGCTGTTCCTACCTTGTTTGAGGACCCTTTAACGACTTCACCTGAGAAAATTACCTTAAAAGATAAATCAATACTCCTCATGCCTTACCCTTAGGTTTTTTTTAAAGCTCCCAGCATACTCCAGGAGACATTTAGTCAAAGCTGAGAATATAAGATTTGTATATCAAAGAATTTTAGTATTTTCCCAATTTATTTCATACCTGTGTATAGGAATGGTATGAAGGTACTAAACTAAGGAGAGAAGAATATTCTATTAGATCATTTGAATTTATGATGTATAGTTGACCCTTAAACAAAGTAGGGCTTGGAGGTGCTGATCCTCCATACAGTAGAAAATCCACTTTTAAGTTATAGTTGGCACTCCCTATATGCGGTTGGATTCCTTGATTCTGCAGTTCCATATCTGTGGATTCAACCCACCATAAATCATTTGGTACTGTAATATTTACAACTGAAAAAAATCTGCACATAAGTGAACTCCCACAACTCAAACCTGGGTTTTTCAAGGGTCAACCGTAGTTGCAACCACCAGACATTCTAGATATCATACGTTAGCTAGAACATATGGACATGGTTCTAATTGCTTGTTTAGTTGGTTAACTAAAACCTAAAATGAAGGATTCCCTGTGTAAAGTGAATTTAGAAGCCTGACAAAATTCCTTGGTATATTCAGAAGTAATCGAATGTTTGGACAGATGTGGAATGGTGACACGAGTTTATCATGTGCAGTCCATTGCCGATGTATGCACCTTCCAAGGAGAGCTCAGAAGCATCTTCTACTCCATGGCACTGAGAAATTCATTGGTGAAGGAGCATAATTATTTTTAAGAAGAACTGAAACAGATATTGTCTGTAGCCCAGAGATATGGGTGGGAGATACCAAATCTGAAATGAGATCAAATTTCAATAATAATACCAAAACCCTGAAGTGGCAGCAACCATATATATGTATGTGTTCATAGCACCATGCCAAGTTTGATAGGGCAATCATTTATAATATGGTATCCAAAACATCTGGGATCTTTAGGGGTAGCTAATTAAGCATGGCATTCTTAAAACCATGGATAGACAGCCCAGTAAGCTTCTATACTTGATATGTATGACCCCAAACACTCTAGGGTCAGAGAACAGGGGCCTGATTTGAAATACCGTGAAATGTAGTGAGAGTTACTCATGTAATTCCCAGAGTAGAATCAATTCAGAGACCCAGAGTCCCTTGAGTTAGGAAGAGGCTGAGTACCCTTAAGAAAAAAATTTGCAATAATATCACATTATCTATTCTGTGACTCTCATTCCTCATCTACTCCAAAGTAGATTTAAGGCCATTTAAAGGTAATTTTTCATGAGAAAAGTGAAATACCCAGACCTTTCAGGGGTTATTACATACAGGCTCTGAACTACACTAATATTTCAGTCCATCAGGGACTGCACTGCAGTTCATCAATCAGAGAGGGTGCTTAAAGGATTCATGCTAAAAGTGGAATGTTGACCTAATTTCACCTCAATGTGGGCCCAATAGCACCCTGATTTATAAATGAAATACATCTGGGCAACAACTTCCAGAATCTCCCCCTCACCCCATTTAGTTTTCTGATCCATGGAAAAAGGCTCTTTCACTGGAAGGTCCAAGTGGAGGCTCCTGAAATCTACTCCTCCCAGCCAATATGGTAAATCAAAGGAACATTTCTTTCCTCAGGGAAATAAGAGATAAATACATCCATGAAAGTTGTAGCGTTAAGACCCTGGAAGTATTGCTGAGGCAGCAAGATCCAGTTTCTGGGGCAGCAGCACTGATGTTAGTGTCCTTAGTGCCCAGCGAGCTGCAGTGGTTGCACTTATAATACATGCTGCAGCTCCTAGTGTTGAGCAGCCACTTCAGTGGGGTCCTCACTTGCCCAGTTCCTTGCAGGGGTTTGGGGCATAGCTTTCAACCTGACTCTACAGTCTTCCTGGTGGCTCTTGGTCTGCTGAAAATATCCGGAGTCTATTTATGTTGCTTGCAATTGAAGACTCTCACTGGTTCATATGCATACACTATTAGCAATGTTTTTTATAAGTTAGAAATGCATGAGAATAGCAACAACATTGCTCACTAGAATAAAATCAATGTGGATAAGATTTGTTATTTAGATGGCATTCATTGAAATAACACCATTACATACGGAATCAGGTATTTATATGATTAAATATGGCAATATAAATGAATATAATGCAGACGACATCATTTTAACAGCACCTTATAATTGACAGAAGGCAGAATAGCGTTAAGGAGAAAGATCTAAACTCTCGGCTTGTTTGCTTGTTTCAAACCCCACCTCTGCCATTTACTAGCTTTGTGATCTTGGCCAAGTTACTTAACTTGAAGCACTCATGTTCCTCATCTATGCACTGAAGATAACAGAACTGTTGGAGATTAAATGAGACAATATGTATAAAAGGCTTAGAATAGTGTCTAGCATGTGGCAAGTACTCAGTAAATATCAGATACCATTAACATCATGAAAACAGTAACAGTAACACAAGAAAGAAATTTTAATGTTTTAATTAGTTTTATCCTTTCAACACCCACTGAAAAGTATTGCTATTATCCCCACTTGACAACTGAGGAAACAGAAGCACAGGAAGGTTAAGTAACTTGCCTACAGTCACATGATTAGTAAGTGGATGAGCTTGGATTCCAATCCTGAGTGCTGTGCCTCCAGAATTTTCACCCCTAATCACAAAACCAGAATTAATTTACTACTGCTACTTCTACCTGCTCCTCTTATTTTTTATTATCATTATTATTTAGTCCTACTAACACACTGGCTCTGATCTGAACCAAGGCTGACTTATCTTATTGCAATCATAAGCAAATATATTTTCAAACTCATTAGAACAATTACTTGCCGTTTTTGTTTTTTTGTTTTTGTTTTTGTTTTGTTTTGGCTTTTTTTGCTGGGGTCGGGGGGGGGAGCATTGCACAGCTTGAGGGATCTTAGTTCCCTGACCAGGGATCAAACCCAGGCCCTTGGCAGTGAAAGCACAGAGTCCTGACCACTGGACTGCCCAGGAAGTCCCCAATTACATGCCTTTGATGTGAAAGTTGTTTTCCTGAAACTAGACTTGGGTTTGGATTAGTTGGCTCAGAGTAGATGGTTTTAATGACTCCTTAGGGAGCAGAGCGCCTCTGCTCATAGACAATTTTAGAGACCATAGTAAGTCTGAGGATGAGTCCAGGGATTCACATCTCCTATATTTGGAACTGAAGCTGAGGAGCAGAGCTGAAGACTAGGCCCAGAGGACTCATAGGTGAGACACCATCTCTGCCTATCCCTGCCTCCCCAGCAGATACATCTGCAAATCATATCACATCCCCAGATAATGGGAGCATTAGAGCACAGAAAAGGTCATTAATTCTTAAATATATATATATATATATATATATATGTATTCAAACAGCAATACAAATACTAGATAAATACACCTTTTGCCCCTTTGGGGCCTGAAACTACCTGACTCTTTGAAATTTAACAAAAGTGGCATTTTAAATAAAATTTCTGGGCTTCCTTGGTGGCGCAGTGGTTGAGAATCTGCCTGCCAATGCAGGGGACATGGGTTCGAGCCCTGGTCCGGGAAGGTCCCACATGCCGGGGAGCAACTAAGCCCATGCACCACAACCACTGAGCCTGCGCTCTAGAGCCCACGAGCCACAACTACTGAGCCCATGTGCCACAACTACTGAAGCCCGCATGCCTAGAGCCCATGCTCTGCAACAAGAGAAGCCACTGGCGATGAGAAGCCCACGCACCACAACAAAGAGTAGCCCCCGCTCGCCACAGCTAGAGAAAGCCCATGTGCAGCAACGAACACCCAACACAGCCAAAAATAAATTTATTACATAAATAAATTTATTAAAAATAAATAAATAAATATAAATAAATAAATAAATAAATAAAATTTCTAAAATCTCTGCTAACTGCTTTATGGATGACTGGTGTGTACCATCTGAATCTGTAGCTTGCCCCACCACTGAGAGGGCCAACTGGATAGGTTTCATTAAGGAATCAACAGGTTTCAAAATAATCTAGATCAGTCGCATTCTGAGCTAGTGTGTGCACATTGACCAAGTGAGAGATCAGAAAGATTATAGGAATGGTAGGGGCCCAGGTTTTAAGCAAATAGAATCTGACTTATAGTGAACCTAGAAGAGCATGAATGAGGCTAAAGAAGGCATTTTTAACCTCACATAAAAAGATTGCTGGAAAGGACCTTCAAGATGGCAGAGGAGTAAGACATGGAGATCACCTTCCTCCCCACAAATACATCAAAAATACATCTACAAGTAGAACAACTCCTACAGAACAACTACTGAATGCTGGCAGAAGACCTCAGACTTCCCAAAAGGCAAGAAACTCCCCACGTACCGGGCCGTGTGGCTGACAGGGTCTTGGTGCTCCAGCCAGGTGTCAGGCCTGTGCCTCTGTGGTGGGAGAGACGAGTTCAGGACATTGGACCAGCAGAGACCTCCTGGCCACACATAATATCAATCTGCGAGAGCTCTCCCAGAGACCTCCATCTCAAGGCTAAGACCCAGCTCCACCCAACGGCCAGCAAGCTCCAGTGCTGGACACCCCATGCCAAACAACTAGCAAGACAGGAACACAGCCCCACCCATTAGCAGAGAGGCTGCCTAAAACTATAATAAGGTCACAGAACCCCACAACACACGACTGGACGTGGTCCTATCCACCAGAAAGACAAGATCCAGCCTCATCCACCAGAACACATGCACCAGTCACCTCCACCAGGAAGCCTACACAACCCACTGAACCAACTTACCCACTGGGGGCAGACACAAAAAACAATGGGAACTACAAGCCTGCAGCCTGTGAAAAGGAGACCCCAAACACAGTAAGTTAAGCAAAATGGGAAGACAGAGAAATACACAGCTGATGAAGGGGCAAGGTAAAAACACACCAGACGAAACAAATGAAGAGGAAATAGGAAGTCTACCTGAAAAAGAATTCAGAGTAATGATAGTAAACATGATCCAAAATCTTGGAAACAGAAGGGAGAAAATACAAGAAACACTTAACAAACAGCTAGAAGAACTAAAGAGCAAACAAACAATAATGAACAACACAATAAATGATATTTAAAATTTTCTAGAACCAATCAATAACAGAATAACTGAGGCAGAAGAACAGATAAGTGACCTGGAAGATAAAATAGTGGAAATAAATACCGCAGAGCAGAATAAAGAAAAAAGAATGAAAAGAATTGAGGACAGTCCCAGAGACCTCTGGGACAATATTAAACACACCAACATTTGAATAATAGGGGTCCCAGAAGAAGAAGAGAAAAAGAAAGGGTCTGAGAAAATATTTGAACAGATTATAGTTGAAAACTTCCCTAATATGGGAATGGAAATAGTCAATCAAGTCCAGGAAGTGCAGAGAGTCCAATACAGCATAAATACAAGGAGAAACACACCAAGACACGTATTAATCAAACTACCAAAAATTAAATACAAAGAAAAAATATTAAACGCAGCAAGGGAAAAGCAACAAATAACATATAAGGGAATCCCCATAGGGTTAACAGCTGATCTTTCAGCAGAAACTCTGCAAGCCAGAAGGGAGTGGCAGGACATATTTAAAGTGATGAAAGAGAAAAACCTACAACCAAGATTACTCTACCCAGCATAGATCTCATTCACATTCGATGGAGAAATTAAAACCTTTACAGATAAGCAAAATTTAAGAGAATTCAGCACCACCAAACCAGCTTTACAACAAATGCTAAAGGAACATCTCTAAGCAGGAAACACAAGAGTAGGAAAAGACCTAAATAACAGAGCCAAACCAATTCAGAAAATGGTAATAGGAACATACATATCAATAATTACCTTAGATGTAAATGGATTAAATGCTCCAACCAAAAGACATAGACTGGCTGAATGAATACAAAAACAAGACCCGTATATATGCTGTCTACAAGACACCCATTTCAGACCTAGGGACACATACAAACTGAAAGTGAGGGGATGGAAAAAGACATTCCATGCAAATGGGAATCAGAAGAAAGCTGGAGTAGCAATTCTCATAACAGACAAAAAAGACTTTAAAATAAAGACTTACAAGAGACAAAGAAGGACACTACATAATGGTCAAGGGATCAATCCAAGAAGAAGATATAAAAATTGTAAATATTTATGCATCTAACATAGGAGCACCTCAATATATAAATCAAATGCTAACAGCCATAAAAGGGGAAATCAACAGTAACACAATAATAGTATGGCACTTTAACACCACACTTTCACCAGTGGACTGATCATCCAAAATGAAAATAAATAAGGAAACACAAGCTTTAAATGACACATTAAACAAGATGGACTTTATTGATATTTATAGGACATTCTATCCCAAAACAACAGAATACACTTTCTCCTCAAGTGCTCATGGAACATTCTCCAGGGCAGATCATACCTTGGGTCACAAATCAAGCCTTGGTAAATTTAAGAAAATTGAAACCGTATCAAGTATCTTTCCTGACCACAGTGCTATGAGACTTCTAGATATCAATTACAGGGAAAAAAACTGTAAAAAATACAAACACATGAAGGCTAAACAGTACATTACTAAATAACTGAGAGATCACTGAAGAAATCAAAGAGGAAATCAAAAAATACCTAGAAACAAATGACAATGAAAACACAATGACTCAAAACCTATGGGATGCTGCAAAAGCTGTTCTAAGAGGGAAGTTTATAGCAATACAATGTTACCTTAAGAAACAAGAAAAATCTCAAATAAACAACCTAACCTTACACATGAAGCAATTAGAGAAAGAAGAACAAAAAACCCCAAAGTTAGCAGAAGGAAAGAAATCATAAAGATCAGATCAGAAATAAATGAAAAAGAAATGAAGAAAACAATAGCAAAGATCAATAAAACTAAAAGCTGGCTCTTTGAGAAGATAAACAAAATTGACAAACCACTAGCCATCAAGAGGAAAAAGGGAGAAGACTCAAATCAATAGAATTAGAAATGAAAAGGAGAAGTAACACCTGACACTGCAGAAATACAAAGAATCATAAGGGATTACTACAAGCAACTATACGCCAATAAAATGGACAACCTGGAAGAAATGGACAAACTCTTCGAAAAGCACAACCTTCCAAGACTGAACCAGGAAGAAATAGAAAATATAAACAGACCAATCACAAGCAGTGAAATTGAAACTGTGATTAAAAATATTCCAACAAACAACAGCCTAGGACCAGATGGCTTCACAGGTGAATTCTATCAAACGTTTAGAGAAGAGCTTCACAGGCGAATTCTATCAAACATTTAGAGAGGAGCTAACACCTATCCTTCCCAAACTCTTCCAAAACATAGCAGAGGGAGGAACACTCCAAACTCATTCTACAAGGCCACCATCATCCTGATACCAAAACCAGAAAAAGATGTTACAAAAAAAAGAAAACTACAGACCAATATCTCTGATGAACATATATGCAAAAATCCTCAACAAAACACTAGCAAACAGAATCCAACAGCACATTAAAAAGGAGCATACACCATGATCAAGTGGGGTTTAACCCAGGAAAGAAAGGATTCTTCAATATATGCAAATCAATCAACGTGATACACCATATTAACAAACTGAAAGATAAAAACCATATGATAAACTCGATACAAAAAATGCTGTTGACAAAATTCAACACCCATTTATGATAAAAACTCTCCAGAAGATAGGCATAGAGGGAACATACCTCAGCATAATAAAGGCCATATATGACAAACCCACAGCCAACATCATTCTCAATGGTGAAAAACTGAAACCATTTCCTCTAAAATCAAGAAGACAAGGATGCCCACTCTCACCACTATTATTCAACAGAGATTTGGAAGTTTTAGCCACAGCAATCAGAGAAGAAAAAGAAATAAAAGGAATCCAAATCGGAAAAGAAGAAGTAAAGCTGTCATTGTTTGCAAATAACATGACACTATACATAGAGAATTCTAGAGATGCTACTAGAAAACTACTAGGGTTAATCAATGAATTTGGTAAAGTTGCAGGTTACAAAATTAATGCACAGAAATCTCTTGCATTCTTATACACTAATGATGAAAAATCTGAAAGAGAAATTAAGGAAGCACTCCCATTTACCACTGCAACAAAAAGAATAAAATACCTGGGAATAAACCTACATAAGGAGACAAAAGACATGTATGCAGAAACCTATAAGACACTGAAGAAAGAAATTAAAGATGATACAAACAGATGGAGAGATATACCATGTTCTTGGATTGGAAGAATCAATATTGTGAAAAGGACTGTACTACCCAAAGCAATCTACAGATTCAGTGCAATCCCTATCAAACTACTAATAGCATTTTTCACAGAACTAGAATAAAAAATATCACAGTTTGTATGGAAACACAAAAGACCCTGAATAGTCAAAGCAGTCTTGAGAAAGAAAAACGGAGCTGGAGGAATCAGGCTCCCTGACTTCAGACTACACTACAAAGCTACAGTAATCAAGACAGCATGGTACTGGCACAAACACAGAAATATAGATCAATGGAACAGGATAGAAAGCCCAGAGATAAACCCACACACATATGGTCACCTTATTTTTTATAAAGGAGGCAAGAATATACAACAGAGAAAAGACAGCCTCTTCAATAAGTGGTGCTGGGAAAACTGGACGGCTACATGTAAAAGAATGAAATTAGAACACTTCCTAACACCATACACAAAAATAAACTCAAAATGGATTAAAGACCTAAATGTAAGGCCAAACACTATAAAACTCTCAGAGGAAAACATAGGCAGAACACTCTATGACATACATCACAGCAAGTTCCTTTTTGACCCACCTCCTAGAGAAATAGAAATAAAAACAAAAATAAACAAATGGGACCTAATGAAACTTAAAAGCTTTTGCAAAGGAAACCATAAACAAGATGAAAAGACAACCCTCAGAATGGGAGAAAATATTCACAAACAAAGCAACTGACAAAGGATTAATCTCCTAAATATACAAGTAGCTCATGCTATCAAAAAAACAAACAACCCAATCCAAAAATGGGCAGAAGATCTAAATAGACATTTCTCCAAAGAAGATATACAGATTGCCAACAAACACATGAAAGGATGCTCAACATCACTAATCATTAGAGAAATACAAATCAAAACTACAGTGAGGTGTCACCTCACACTGGTAAGAATAGCCATCATCAAAAAATCTACAAACAATAAATGCTGGAGAGGGTGTGGAGAAAAGTGAACCCTCTTGCACTGTTGGTGGGAATGTACATTGATACATCCACTGTGGAGAACAGTATGGAGTTTCCTTAAAAAACTAAAAATAGATCTACTATATGACCCAGCAATCGCACTACTGGGCATATACCCTGAGAAAACCATAATTCAAAAAGAATCATGTACCACAATGTTCATTGCAGCACTATTTACAATAGCCAGGACATGGAAGCAACCTAAGTGTCCATCGACAGATGAATGGATAAAGAAGATGTGGCACATATATACAATGGAATATTACTCAGCCATCAAAAGAAATGAAATTGAGTTATTTGTAGTGAGGTGGGTGGACCTAGAGTCTGTCATACAGAGTGAAGTAAGTCAGAAAGAGAAAAACAAATATCGTATGCTAACACATATATATGGAATCTGAAAAAAAAAAACGAAAAAATGGTTCTGATGAACCTAGGGGCAGGACAGGAATAAAGACACAGATGTAGAGAATGGGCCTGAGAACACAGGGAGGGGCAATGGTAAGCTGGGACAAAGTGAGAGAGTAGCATGGACATATATACGCTACCAAATGTATAATAGATAGCTAGTGGGAAGCAGCTGCACTGCATGGGGAGATGACTCAATGCTTTGTGACCACCTAGAGGGGTGGGATAGGGAGGGTGAGAGGGAGACGCAAGAGAGAGGGGATATGGGGTTATATGTATACATATAGCTGATTCACTTTGTTATACAGCAGAAACTAACACAACATTGTAAAGCAATTATACTCCAGTAAAGATGTTAAAAAAAAAAAAAAACTAAAAATATAACTACCATATGACCCAGCAATCCTGCTACTGGGCATATACCCAGAGAAAACCGTAATTCAAAAAGACACATGCACTCCAATGTTCATTGCAGCACTTACAATAGCCAGGTCATGGAAGCAACCTAAATGCCCATCAACAGATGACTGGATAAAGAAGATGTGGCACATACATACAATGGAATATTACTCAGCCATAGAAAGGAACGAAATTGGGTCATTTGTAGAGATGTGGATGGACCTAGAGACTGTCATAGAGTGAAGTAAGTCAGAAAGAGAAAAACAAATACCGTATATTAACGCATATATGTGGACTCTAGAAAAATGGTACAGATGGACTGGTTTGCAAGGCAGAAATAGAGACACAGATGTAGAGAACAAACGTATGGACACCAAGGGGTGAAAGCGGGGGGCGGGGGGCGGGAGTGGTGGTGGTGTGATGAATTGGGAGATTGGGATTGACATGTATACACTAATAATGTATAAAATGGATCACTAGTAAGAACCTGCTGTATAAATTAATTAATTAATTAAATTTGTTTAAAAAACCATCAAAAGATATAAGTCCATTCTTTCCTAAATTTCCCAAAGACCTAAAAAGCAAAGAGAGGGAGGAAATGTCTGAATTACCTAAATTTTGAGCTAATATTTTCTATTTCCTTTCCTGCTGACGCTCCTTAGTCTTACAAACTTATGCCCCTGATCTGGGCCCTATAATAAGAAAATTCTCCAATAAATTCCTTACATTTTTTAAATCTATAGCACACTATACATGTGTATTGTATTAAAATGAAAATATTTAAGCCATAAGAGAAACCAGCATGATGATGCATCTTTGTTCACTTATAAAGTGAGGCTGTTTCAATCAAAACTCATAACAATCATACTAATTTTTCAGACCAAAATAAACAAATATCTTCTGAAAAAGTAAATGTTACCAAAATAATAAAAATTTTACCTTTATCAGATTTTAAAAGTCCAACATTTCATTGAAAGTGAAAATAAAACTGCTCTCACATACAAATAAAATGTTAATCCATTTCCCTCATGGTAATCCTAAAAATGAATGTTATTTGTTAGCATTCACCACATAGACAATTTCCACTAACACATCTAATATATAGCTGAAACTTATGACATATGCATATGTATGTATAAATTTATATTCATCTGCACATAAAATGCTGAATTTTTCAATGAGTTGAAATTAAAATTTCTTATTTCTTCTCATTTAATACTCTATCAATTTGCCATGCTTAGAAACATGCCAAAAGGATTTTTTATTATGTTGATCATGAGAAAGGAAACATGAGAGGGAAAATTCTATTCATTTTCTTTCATATTATTTGATGTATATATGTATTTCAGAAACAAGAATTTTTAAATCTCAAAGGTGTGCCCCCCAGACTTTCAACTCTGCCCTGGATGTATAATCCTAGCCTTCTTTGGAGAGCAAGGTGGAACCAGAAATTGTTAATCAGTGCTTTAAGGGTGGCTCTCACCTGCAATTAAGTGGTGCATCCACCAGAGAGATAGGGACCCACCGATGTCAGAACGTGGGGAGATTAGGCTCCTGGGAAGGTCACAGATTTAGCTTATTCTTCCAAGCTCCTTTTTTTTTTCTTGTAAAAATACAAACATTTAACAAATAACTAGGATTTCCATCTCTGGTAAGAAAGGGTGAATTGGAGAGAGGAAAAGATCATCTTAATTTTACAAAATCAAATAATTATCTCAGTGCCATTGCAACAGCTTGACTATCCTAACAGAGACAGTTTCCAGAAGGTTTTATTCTGTGGTCTGAAAGAAAATGTTTTATTCCTACAAGCTCAGTATCTTTGCTCGGGTGTGTTGACCACTCTGGCACCTGGACACCTACCACCCTGCAGCTTCTGCCCCTCATTATAGGCAGTCCTATTTGCTGACCACACCAGACTTGGTACAAGCAGAAGAGATAGAAAAATGAGCCAGCCAGGCTCAAGCACTCTTCAGCCCACCACTGGCTCACCCTCAGAAGGGACTGCATACTTGGTTTCTCATACTTGGTCAGGAATAGGGAGAGCTCCTAGGTCCATCTCTGGGTTTCCCACAGAAGGTTTTTATTCCATTTTCATTGCCTTTCCTCTTAGAAAGAACAATTTTTAACTCTCCTTAACATTATCAACACTTTCATCTGAAAGCTAATATGATGAATAGTATGTTTCCTTATCCATCATTTGCCTTAGCAAAACTAGCGAGTAGCTTTCCTTAGAAATCTTTCAGATGCACATTTTAAATTAACGTTAATTATAATGGAGCAGCAAATGGAAACGAATGTCTAATCAATATTATTTATATTGGAGGGATCATTTTTATAAAGAAATGTTAAAATGTCTTTCACAAATATTGGACTATCTTTCCTTCTTATATTTACCATACATCACAGATGGGTCCCGTTGTGTCTCCAGGCACAAAATAACAGCTCTATCGGCTTTAAGAGTACAGTTCTCTGCTCTATTTTAATGAATTAGGTGTTAAAACACTGTCTGCTAAGCTTTTATCTCCTGGCCTATTCACATTTCCCTGCACATTGAATTGTTAAATTTATCAAAAGAAGGCTATGCATTTGTGATCACTTCATTAAACCTGCAACTGACTTCTGATAACATCTATAAATCCACATTTGGGAACTATGTAACAGATGCCTGCATGCTAAGCAAACAAAATCAATCATGCTGGGCCTGGAAAAAAGGTATGGTCTGGGAGGTGAAGATTTCGCTTGCCAAAAAGAAAGCATGGCCTTCAAAGCAGGCCTTCAAAGCCTGGAACAGTGCTGGTGGTATAGCAAGGAGGAGACTGGACAGGGAACTTAAGGTCTGAACTTAAGTCCTAGGTCTGCTCAGAACCATGATATCAGTCAAGTGGCTTGATCCATCTGAGCCTTAACTTTTTCATCTAGAAAATAAGGAAACTAATACCCCACAGGGTAACTATAAAGATAAAATATAATAGCGCACCCAATAGTATAGGGTGTGCTAAAGTGCATTTTAAACATTTAAAGTATAAAGCTCTTATTTTTGATAACCAGACTCTACAACTTCCGACTAGTGTTCAACTTTCAAAATCTTTGATTTGAAGCAAATATTTGGAAAATCATTGCCTGAAAAATGTTTTTACAAAATAGGGAAGCTTGCAAATATCTCCAGTAATGGATTTTCTTCATTTCATCTGCCTGATTGGAAACATAGTACAGCCCATTTCCAGTTTCCAGGAGCTCCAGTCCCAGTGTCTGTTTGCAAGTCAGGGATTTGGACCCTAGACACACTGTCTCCTGGAAACACAGTTGCACGTGTTTCTTTCTGCTCAGCTCAGACCATAAAAGTCTTCTTAATTCATAATAAGTCTCCACTGACACTACTTGAACCCTGAACTGCTACAGCACACATGTTCCCATAGATAAAGGGCTGATGTTCCAAAGTGGGCCACTCAGAACTCCTCTACTTGTCACAGCTGCAATTGTGGAAGGCAGCATTCTGGTCCCCAGGACTGACTGCTCTGAGCTTCTGCTGGCCTCACCCCAGCCTACAAAAGAGCAATTAGGGGTGAGCTGTGGGATGGGGGCCAGGGTGTGTGGTGGTTATGTGGTGGGGCAGTGGGGGGGGGGGCATCTCACTCACTCCTGCTCCTTCTTCTTTGCAGCTGCTTCGACTAGCAGTAAGCCTGGAAGAAGTTAGAGGAAATAGCAAGAGAGTTAAGGCCCTGTGGAAGCCTCTTCCCCCACCTTCTTTCCCCTCCAAGGCTCTCTACCTTCCTGCAGTACAGCTGCTAGGATGGGAATTCCACCTCCTCTCTCACTCTAGTAGGAGGGCGATCAGGGATCTGAGATGTGAGGATCTAAGTCTGGGCAGGAGGGGAGAAAAGAGAGCAGGGGAGGGAACTGGGGAGAAGCTGATGAGTCATTTCTCAGACTCCATGGAGGTGCAGGCTATAGCTTTACTTCTTCAAGGAAGAGAGTAAAATCTTTTAAGTGCTGATGAACCATCCAGGAAAACGCAGTGTTGCCTGTTACATACAGTGATACTAAGTAAAAGTTAACTGAATCTGGGTTTAATCTACTCTCTCATTCTTGCTCTCTGTCTCTGTCTCTGTCTGTCTGTCTCTCTCTCTTTCTCTCTCTCTCTCTCACACACACACACAGATACACACATATAAATACACATCTCATCATCATCATCATCATCACACAGATGCTCTGCTGGGACCACAGCACAAAATCTTAATGATCAAATTGACCATCTACTTCACAGCCAACTTCTACTTTTCACAGTTTTATACAGGACACTTTCCCTCAGTCACCTGAGTTCAAAAAAATTATAGCTACTTTTGACCTCTCCTTAGCATCTTCACATTTCAAAGAAAAGACAAGATTTATCCATTATTTATCTATGCATTAATACAAGATTGCTTGCATTCCATAAATCTCTGCCCTTCCTGCCTGGACTTGCCACTGACATATTTAGTTTCCTTATCTCGGACTGGACTTACCTAACATAAAGAATGCACCAAGAAGTCTGCTCAGAATATCCTGCGATATCAGCCCAAAAGAGCTAGTCCTCTATCACAGGTCTTAATCCCTGTACTTAACATGCTTTGGACTCTGCTCCCCTTCAGGCACTGCAGGAGATGTATGCAAAGTGATTTGCTTACATGGGAATATCTTGCCTCATCATCACAATGACAGATGCTATTATGATTAACCATAAAACAGAAAAGTAAAGCAGAATTTAGAGAAACTAAGTGACACATCCTAGATCACATAGTGTGCAAACAGAGATCAGATTCACCTGTGGGGAGGAGATGGGATATCTCCCGTCACTTACAGAGGTACAGGTGCTGCTGCAAGATCTGAGGCCCTCCTGAGAGGTTCTATAGCTTTTTCACCAAATTTTTTCACTTTCCTTTTAAGAGAAAAAATGAGAAACATAGTGACCTGGTTGGCATGTTATTGGAGTGGGAACTGAATATACCACAAAGCCCTCTAGTTCATGCTGGGTGTCTAAGTGATGGGGCTGGGTTCAGGCACCAAACTGCTTCTCAGAAGCACTGCAGTGGGCTATGACCTATTGTTCCTATACCCACCGGGACAGAACTGCTTCCCCACTGTTCTCACCATGGGGAAGCCCAAAGCAGGGATTAGCAGGAGAGCCAAGGACAAGCTGGCCTGGATGTCAGACTGTTCTCAGGAGTTACCCCAGCACAGCGAAGCTGTTCACACTCAGTCTGCCATCAGCACCAGAAGCCTAGCTTGCTTTTGTCCAAAGTGTTCTCACGTTCAAAAATATAATAAGGAACTGAATAAAGCACACCTGTAGGCTTCTGGAGGGCTTTACATATTCTCTTCCGAAGAACACACACTTAAATGCTCCTGAAGACAAGCTCTCCACCCATAGGCCGTGCTGGTAAATCATTCACATCAGTGTAGATGCCCGAGCCCTATAATTCTTTTTACTTCCATGTTCTCTATATTCTTAAGCTACTGGCTCAAATTACTGGCATGATTGAAAAAGCATTAGAGTGAACCCAATTTTTTTGACAATTCAAATCCTATTTGAACCTCTCAGTTTTGTAGTGAAAACCAGTTTCTGAGATGTGATCTATGAGGACCTAATTGCTAAAATTCTGGAATAAGGATAAAAGAAAAGAAGGGAACAGCCTCTAAAACCTTACAAACCTTTGCTTGATTAGTAAAAAAGGAACAAATAATTCATGTCTCTGCAAAAAAACATAACTAGGAAGAAACATTTTAATTAAGAGCCTTTAAAGCATTTTTAAAAATAATGCTCCAAGTTACGATACCTTAAAAAACTTTGCAGAATTCAAGCATATAATGATAAAATATTGATTTAAAAATACTGATTTAAAATTCAAGTTAAACTAACCTGTCAGATACATTACACATGCCTTTTGCCGATTTCAAGTCTAACTTTTTAAACTTCCTTAAGCCAAATATAACACCTATGCATTATCATTTTTTTTTTAAAGGGAAAGGTTTAAGCATTTACCCTGTCTTTTTTTTTTTTTAATTAATTAATTAATTAATTTTTAAATTTATGGCTGTGTTGGGTCTTCGTTTCTGTGCGAGGGCTTTCTCTAGTTGCGGCAAGCGGGGGCCACTCTTCATCGCGGTGCGCGGGCCTCTCACTATCGCGGCCTCTCTTGTTGCGGAGCACAAGCTCCAGACGCACAGGCTCAGCAGTTGTGGCTCACGGGCCCAGTTGCTCCGCGGCATATGGGATCTTCCCAGACCAGGGCTCGAACCCGTGTCCCCTGCATTGGCAGGCAGATTCTCAACCACTGCGCCACCAGGGAAGCCCATATCATTTTTAAATAACTTTTCAAAAAATATCTGAGGCACTGCAGCCAGAAGCCACTTACTTGCATGTGCTTGCAATTGTGAATGTCTTGCCACCAGGTTCATACTGTGGTATAAATGGGGGGAGTTTGTCGAGTCTGAGTTTTAAATAACTTGAGAAAATGGGTTCTTGCAACTTTCCCCCAGGATTTAATACTAATCCTGCTATTTAGAAAATTATGAGGATATTATTAGGAAAGTTACAGCACTTGAACCCCCTTGAAAAAAATGAGCATTGTGGTCACAGCACAGTCTAGGCTGTCCAGCCTTTGTAAATTCTACATAAGTCACATGTTATTTCTGCTTTCCATAGGTGATTTTACTTGTGTACCTTTTTTAGTTTTAAAAGCAGTGATAGCCTAAAATTACAAACCTAGTAGAAGTAATGCAAAAACAAAAATATTAGGCCAGGCCCAAAGGAAATTGCCCACTCTCCCCTCCACAGGCTTCCTCCACTGCAACCAATACCTATGTTGCAAGTGGTTGTTTAGGTGTCTTTTGCTCCCACTGGACTGTAAGCTCCTTGAGGGCAGGAAATGCATCTTAATCATCTCTGGATGCTCAGCTTCTCTCATTTTTGTTGGTGTCCATTTCATCTTCTGCTCATATACTATGGTCCTGGTTCTTATAGAATAGTACACAGGATTCTTCATACTTTATATTCATAGAACAATTTAAAAGGAGAATGTGTCAGCAAAGGAAGCAAGAAAGTTGACAAAACAACAGATAGCAGTGCCATCTGAAAACCATCCATGGGAGAGGGGTCCTGTGGGTGCAAGCCAAATTTCTGGTCCTCCTGATTTGGAGAATGGATGCACCAAGACACCAGAACCCCCTGCCATGTAATGCTACATCATAGCCAAACACCGCTACTCTGATTCCAGGTTCACTAGATAATCAGGGAAGGGAGGGTTTCCAGGTCACTTGAACTTAGATTTCTAATTTTTCTTATAATAATTGAGTAAAGTGGCATCTTACTGTATCCATAAGTCTCTTATGAGCTTTGTGTGGGTGACTCAGAATCCCTGAATCAGGCAAACTCTTGGACAAAGAGAGAGTTTCTATGCATGAATGATGCTGAATTCACAAGATGGCCCCTTTTGGATGACACATCTACCTCCAAAAACAGTCTTTTGCATTTCCTCAGCCCTGGGCTGGGTGCTGTACGGATAGGCTGAATTAGACATGACCCCTGGCTGCAAGAGTCTCACAGCCTAATAAGTGAGAAGAGTTGGGGGGTAAGGGCGGAGGAGACTGTAGTCCTGTGTGCTACAATATAAGACTGTATGGGCACAGTAGGAGCAAAAGAAGGGAGCTGTCAGTTCTACCTGTGTGTCAGGGAGGAGCCATGTACGTTTTGGGAGAAAGGTGTGTTTCCATAAACATCCTCTAGGAATGGAACTGAGTTCATTAGAAAGCAGATGGGAAGAGGCACTAACTAAAGAAAACATCAGGGAACCTTGTGGTTGACTGACTTTACTGGTTAGATAATGTTTTTACAAGGCTGACTGATTGAAAGTAAGTGCTTTAAATAACCTCAGAAAGCATTTATAGGGTCTATGTGTAATAAATACAGTACATTTCTGGAGTCTCCAAAAGCCTTTAAATTTTGAGGTGCCCCCTTTATTAAGTGAATGGGGGACCCAGCAGAATAAGAAGGTAGAATTCTTCCCCCTAAAACAATAAACCTTCCCCTTCGCTGGGAAGAAGTTCATAGCACCCTGTCAGATGCGGGGCCAGCAGCCAGCAGCCCACTGACCAGAACAAGGGGCACGATCACAGAGTCATTAAAGGCTGTAGAATCAGGCAGCCTGGGTTCAAATCTTGGGTCCACCACTCATGTCAACTCTCTGTTTCAACTTCATAAAATACTGATAGGATCAATGGTAGTACCAACTTCATAGGTGTACAGAGGATTAAATGAGATAAAATGTGTAAAGCACTTCCAGCAGTACCTGGCACATGGTAAGCAATCAATAAATGCCCACTCTCCACATAAGTGTGACCGCTGGCCTCTGCAATCTCGCAGATTACAGAGCAAGAGATCAAGCCCAATTTAATGCATGGGTCTCTTTTTTTTTCACCCACTGGGGCTCTTTACAGTCAGAAAATGAAATGAAGAGGGGAAAAAAATTGCATGAAAAGAAAACATCACAGTACAAGAGAAAAGACAAAAGAATCAAACAAATAAAGAAAAAGGAATAGAAGAGACAGAGGAAAACAAAGACAGAGTAAAGAGGACAAATGAACCCAAAATTACTCTGAGTGGGACTAAAAGTGACAGACAAGGATTTGTGTGGTGACTGAGGCTAAAGAAATGCCTCGGGCTTTACCACACCCAAGGTTCTCAGTTACTCTGAATTCCATTCTCTTTTATATTTCTCAAAGTTTTACCTCATATTGTAATAGTTAACCATGCTCATTAGAAAATACTTGAAAATATCAGAAAGTATTTTAAATAATATAAATGACCTGTAACCTCATCAGCCCAGAAGAATCCATTGTAAATAATATTGATTCATTCCTTCCAGTTTTTCCTAAAATGTATGTATAACATAAATAAAATTAAATTTACGTTTCTGGTACAACATTAGATAAAACCAGCTGAAAGGAGCTTTATAAAATTAGTAGTACATGATGGAATGGTCTCATTTAAAATATGAACTGTGTGGTTCACATAAAATTCACTTTTGAGTGAGTGACTCACAAAAAGTAAGAAAGCGTCTCGAAGATGTAACAACCATTCTCTCCGGCCTCTGCAGATCCTGACATGCAATGGAGCAGTTTTGTCTTAAGTCCAAAACTTTTAGATGTGTTTAAGAGTGAGTAGAGCACAGATTTATTCATTTATTTATGTTTAGTATAGTTCTCTATTTTTAAGTTTATTGAGAAATTCAGGAAGAGGTAGCAGTGCTATAGTCCTAGGCGGAGGGCCCAATTTAACCAGAGGAAAGACTGTCAGCTCTAAGGGCAGATTGGGTGACATGTAAGTTTATGTACTTTTTTATATCCTGCTATATTACTTTATATTATCTTGTGAGCATTCTAGCAAATCATGAAAAAAATTCTATATGACTGCATAATCTATTCATTATGTAAATTTTTTAAAAATTTCAGGGGCTTCCCTGGTGGCATAGGGGACACAGGTTTGAGCCCTGGTCCGGGAGGGTCCCACATGCTGCAGAGCAACTAAGCCCATGTGCCACAACTACTGAGCCTGCGTTCTAGAGCCCGTGTGCCACAACTACTGAAGCTCGCGCACCTAGAGCCCATGCTCCGCAACAAGAGAAGCCAGCACAATGAGAAGCCAGTGCACCACAGCGAAGAGTAGCCCCTGCTAGAGAAAGCTCATGTGCAGTAGCAAAGACCCAACAGAGCCAAAAATAAAATAAAAATAAAAATAAATAATTAAATAAGGAACTATGGCAATTTAAAAAAAAAATTTCATATAGCCAATTATTGTGGTTCACTTGGTTCATTTCCATCTCTTCCACTGTTATTAATAACATTTTAGGATGTAGATCCTCATCTGTAATTTCTGATTATTATCCTTAGTTTGGGTTCCTAGAAATAAAATTCCTAGGTTAAAAAGTACAGCTATTTTGTAAGGATCTTTCACACGTACTGACATTGTTTTCCAAAAAGGATATAACAATTTATATTTTGAACAAAATAGTCTGGGAATAACTCGCAGGCCTCAAGAATTGTCATTTGCCTTAATATGACTCAATTTGATGGGTGAAAAAAATGTTACGTCATTTTCCTTTTTAACTGTGTGAAATGATGTGGTTAGAAAGACTGAACATTTCCCAAACTTTGGGCAGCAATTTGTAGAGTTTTACCGACATGTATCCTGTTAACGCAGTTTTAGTTTCTTTCTCGTATAACAGTCAAGGTCTGGAAGGACACTAAAGAGAGTGGCTAAAACAGCTTAATGAAGGAAGCTTTTACAATGGTGGTGCGGGCAGTATTATAGGAAAGCAACAAGAGATGGGGGAGCACACGGGGCTAATAATATCACTGGAAAGCCACTACCACCCTGAGAGACATGGGGGTGGGGACAGGGAACCAGAATCCAGCAAAATTAGTAGCTTTCTGGAAGGGACAACCATCAAGAACCATGACTTTGGGGAGAAGAACACAATCACTGCAAACCGTGTAATCTGGAAGGGAGGGAACCAGAGGAATAATATCCTGGTCCCTCTCTCCTCCTATTCCCCAGTTTCCTGCCATGTCTCCCATTGGCTGAACCCAACTGGAAGACAGAGGTCAAGGGAGGCTGGTTGACACAGTCCATAAGGTTTAGCCTCCCAGGACACAGAGCAGGCTGGGTAGGTGGACCTGGTAGGACAAACAGAATAACTTGCAAAATATATAAGAGATCTTTGATTATGAGAGATATTAGTCCATTTTATGTCACATTTAATAACAATATTTCCTAGTTTGTGGTTTGCCTTTTAATTTTGGGTCTGATGTCTTGGCACAAGGGATTTTTACATTTTTAAGTAATAAAAGTGATCTGCCACATTGTTTATAATTTCATTACTTTCCTGGAAATTCCTTTCTCATCCACTGAAAAGGTATTTACCTTTTATTTTGTTTTTTACTGCTGGGATTTATGAGGTTTAGTTTTTTACATTTAACTTCGTCAGTTCTAGTTAATCAGCTAGAATTTATTTTAGAGCATGCTAAGAAATTAACACTCTAGTTTTTTTTTCTATATTGCAAGCCTATAGAACAAGCACCAATTATTGAATTATACAACTTTTTCTCACATTAATTTGCACCATCATTATCATATATTGATTCTTTATAGATCTACTAACTCTTTACAATGTGCATATAAGTGTATCAAAAATGAAGATACACACACATGTTTCAAAGTAACTCATGCACATGGTTATAAGCAAGAGTCCCTTTGATCCACAACTTTTCTGTTTCTCAGAAGCAACCATTTCTCTTCTAGCTACATTTTCTGGTGATTAATATCATATTTCTAAATAATACACTTATACTACCATTTATTAATTAATCCATTTTAAGCATTTTCTATGAAATTCTGATATGACAAAATATGTTGATCACTTATTCCACAATCACTGCCTTTTTCTCCATCCTCCAATGATATTTTTGTAACATTGAGTAATCTACTAAAGACTTTATTTCTTGCTTCACATACTCTAATGCTTCATTTTTTTAATGAAGACATTAACCCCCCTGTGCTACCTTCCAGTTCTTCCACCCACCACCTCCCAAAAACAATCATCTCCAAATTTATCCTTGCATTGTCAAAGTTAATAATATTCACATTCTGTTCTGATATTTTATGTTTTAAATATTTGAGAATTAAAAGTATGTGGTTTCTGCAAGAAGTGGGGCTAGGAGTGTCATAACAATGGTGGCAACCACCATGCATTTAAACTGCTCTAGATAGACACAGGCAGAAATGATAAGATTTTTTATGTATCTCACCTTCTCAGAGGATCTGACAGTGCAATCTTGAAGAAAATAAAATAAATAAGATAAAATAAAATAGAAAAATAGAATCTCAATATGGAGAACATAAAAAAGCAATACTTACAATAATTTTACCATAAATGTATAAGCCAAACAAGTTATATCTAGTTTATACATGTACACTTCACTCCATTCCTACCCCCTTACTGGGGTGAAATCAAAGTTGTATCATGGATACAATAAGGAAATAAGGGTCCCCTCTGATCAGAGCAGTACTCAGAAAAACTGCAAAATTATTTAAGCTATTATTATAAAACCTAGAAAATAATAAATAAATAAATAAACTGCACATTCAACTCAAAATGTTTGAAAAGGAACAAAATATATAAATGTGTAAGTCAGAAGTTAGGATAAAAAGAAGAAACTAACAAGTTAGAAAATAGGAAAATGATAGAATACACAAATAATTCTAGAAGCTGGGTGTTTTTATTTAAAACTTCAGTAAATAAGAACACCTCTAGAAAATCTAATCAAAGAAAAAGTTAAAACTGAAAAGACACTATTACATAGGAAAAGGCTGTATAATAGGAACTAACAGTTTAACAGGAATATGAGAACACAGTGCCTGGCACTTGAACTATGCATAATGCTAATCATATCCCACTGTTAAAAATAGCAGAAGTGTGGGAGGTGCAGCAGTCTCATTTACATAGTTTCCAAATCTATTCTTTGAGACTATCATAACCTTGATGACATTACCAAGCACACACACACACACACACACACACACACACACACACACACACAAACTATAGTACAACCTCAGTTATAAATATAGACCCAAAACTCCTAAGTTGAATATGTGGCACTTGAATTCAACAATGTATGAAACACTCAACACCATGATCAGGTAAGGTTTATTTCAGGGGGTGAAATATAAATAAAAACTAGGTTAATATAATTGGAACAAAAACCAAAACAGCAACATGTTAATTATAATGGAAACACTAAAACTTTCCCAAATGTAATAAACAATACAAGTCAAGAGAGGCTAGCAATTCCCTAAGATGAGAAACAAATATTAACATATTTTCATTATTGTTTATGAATCATAACTAAAAGTAACACAGGGTTATTATTTTAAAATATTAAGCTTAATACCTAGGAATAAACCTGCCTAAGGAGGCAAAAGCCCTGTACTCAGAAAACTATAATATAAACACTGATGAAAGAAATCAAAGATGACATAAACAGATGGAGAGATATACCATGTTCTTAGATTGGAAGAATCAACATTGTGAAGATGACTATACTACCCAAAGCAATCTATAGATTCAATGCAATCCCTATAAAATTACCAATAGCATTCTTCACAGAATTAGAACAAAAAATTTTACAATTTGTGTGGAAACACAAAAGACCCTGAATAGCCAAAGCAATATTGAGAAAGAAAAACGGAGCTGGAGGAATCAGGCTCCCTGACTTCAAACTATACTACAAAGCTACAGTAATCAAGACAGTATGGTACTGGCACAAAAACAGAAATATAGATTCATGGTACAGGATAGAAAGCCCAGAGATAAACCCACACACATATGGTCACCTAATTTATGACAAAGGAGGCAAAAATATACAATGGAGAAAAGACAGTCTCTTCAATAAGTGGTGCTGGGAAAACTGGACAGCTACATGTAAAAGAATGAAATTAGAACACTCCCTAACACCACACACAAAAATAAACTCAAAATGGATTAAAAACCTAAATGTAAGACTGGACACTATAAAACTCTTAGAGGAAAACATAGGAAAAACACTCTTTGACATAAACCACGGCAAGATCTTTTCTGACCCACCTCCTAGAGTAATGAAAATAATAACAAAAATAAACAAATGGGACCTAATGA
Source organism: Balaenoptera acutorostrata (assembly GCF_949987535.1). Classification (NCBI taxonomy): domain Eukaryota; kingdom Metazoa; phylum Chordata; class Mammalia; order Artiodactyla; family Balaenopteridae; genus Balaenoptera; species Balaenoptera acutorostrata. Next base: position 49,120,886 of record NC_080072.1, on the reverse strand, counting down.
AACTTAAAAGCTTTTGCACAGCAAAGGAAACCATAAACAAGACAAAAAGACAACCCTCAGAATGGGAGAAAATATTTGCCAACAGAGCAACAGACAAAGGACTAATCTCCAAAATACACAAAGAGCTCATGGAGCTCAATATCAAAAAAACAAACAACCCAATTAAAAATTGGGTGGAAGACCTAAATAGACATTTCACCAAAGAAGACATACAGATGGCCAAGAGGCATATGAAAAGATGCTCAACATCACTAATTATTAAGAGAAATGTAAATCAAAACTACAATGAGGTATCACCTCACACCAGTCAGAATGGACATCATCAAAAAATCTACAAACAATAAATACTGGAGAGGGTGTAGAGAAAAGGGAACCCTCATGCACTGTTGGTGGGAATGTAAATTGATACAGCCACTGTGGAGAACAGTATGGAAGTTCCTCAAAAAACTAAAAATAGAACTACCATATGATCCAGCAATCCCACTATGGGGCATATACCCTGAGAAAACCATAATCCAAAAAGAGTCATGTACCACAATGTTCATTGCAGCACTATTTACAATAGCCAGGACATGGAAGCAACCTAAGTGTCCATCATCAGGTGAACGGATAAAGAAGATGTGGCACATATATACAATGGAATATTACTCAGCCATAAAAAGAAACAAAATTGAGTTATTTGTAGTGAGGTGGATAGACCTAGAGTCTGTCATACAGAGTGAAGTAAGTAAGAAGGAGAAAAACAAATATCGTATGCTAACACATATATATGGAATCTTAAAAAAAAAAAATGGTTCTGAAGAACCTAGGGGCAGGACAGGAATAAAGACGCAGACATGGAGAATGGACTTGAGGACCAGGGAGGGGGAAGGGTAAGCTGGGAAGAAGTGAGAGAGTGGCATTGACATATATACACTACCAAATGTAAAATAGATAGCTAGTGGGAAGCAGCCACATAGCACAGAGAGATCAGCTCTGTGCTTTGTGACCACCTAGAGGGGTGGGATAGGGAAGGTGGGAGGGAGACACAAGAGGGAGGGGATATGGGGATATATGTATAGGTATAGCTGATTCACTTTGTTATACAGCAGAAACTAACACAACAATGTAAAGCAATTATACTCCAAAAAATATGTAAAAAAAAAAAAAAAAAAAAACTTCATGTATTTTCCTCCAGGGCTTTTTTCTTCAATCTTTTAATTTTTCTAAAAATTATATTAATACACTGTTGTAAAAATTAAAATATTCTAACAATACATTGAGATAAAAAGTAAAACTTCCTCTTACTCCTTCCTACCATTACTTACAGGAGTTACAATAGCCAAGACACAGAAGCAACCTAAATGTCCATCAACAGATGAATGGATAAAGAAGATGTGGCACATATATACAATGGAATATTACTCAGCCATAAAAAGAAACAAAATTGAGTTATTTGTAGTGAGGTGGATGGACCTAGAGTCTGTCATACACAGTGAAGTAAGTCAGAAAGAGAAAAACAAATACTGTATGTTAACACATATATATGGAATCTAAAAAAAAAAAAATGGTTTTGAAGAACCTAGGGGCAGGATGGGAATAAAGATGCAGACCTACTAGAGAATGGACTTGAGGACATGGGTAGGGGGAAGGGTAAGCTGGGACGAAGTGAGAGAGTGGCATGGACTTATATATACTACCAAATGTAAAATAGATAGCTAGTGGGAAGCAGCCGCACAGCACAGGGAGATCAGCTCGGTGCTTTGTGACCACCTAGAGGGGTCAGATAGGGAGGGTGGGAGAGAAGGAGACTCAAGAGGGAAGAGACATGGGGATATATGTATATGTATAGCTGATTCACTTGGTTATAAAGCAGAAACTAACACACCATTGTAAAGTAATTATACTCCAATAAAGATGTTAAAAAAAAAAAAAGATGTGGTATTTATAAACAATGGAATACTACTCAACCATAAAAAAGAATGAAATAATGCCATTAGCAGCAACGTGGATGGACCTAGTTATATCATACTAAATGAAGTAAGTCATACAGAGAAAGACAAATATATATCACTTATATGTGGAATCTAAAAAAAATGATACAAATGAACTTATTTACAAAACAGAACAGAATCACAACATAGAAGACAAACTTATGGTTACCAAAGAGGAAAGGTGAGGGGTGGAGGGATAAATTAGGAATTTGGGAGTAACATATACACACTACTATATATAAAATAGATAAACAACAAGGACCTACTATATAGCACAGGGAACTATGCTCAATATTTTGTAATAACCTATATGGGAAAAGAAACTGAAAAAGAAGATATATATGTATAAAACGGAATCACTTTACACCTGAAATTAACACAACGTTGTAAATCAACTATACTTCAAAAAAAAAGAGTTCACAATTTGATACTCATACTTCCAAATCTCTCCTGCGTTATATAAATATGTACTTCATATGCAAATATAATCCTTCTTAAATATATGATATCTAATATAATCTATAAATATGTATACATAAACATACATATGCTTTTTTCACTCAAATTTGAAACTGAACTATATAAGGCTGAATTAGAGAAGCCCAACTAAATATACCCAGCCAACTAGACCTCTTCAGTTCTTTCCCACCATGAAAGAGCTTCCCCTAGAAGACTTACTGCAGAGGATACAGGAGAACATGCATAGATCTAAGAAAGAAAAAATAAAGGATTAATCCAGTCTTTTCTGGTCTCACCAATCAGATAAATCATCCCTCCTCTCATACCTCCATATGTCATTAGGAGATGGAGGGAAATGTGGAAACCGTTTTCCCATACTTCTTAAAGGATGAATATTCTTGTTTCTTGGGCCAAGGCAGGAAGGTGGGGAGGACTAAATGATTCCAACTACACAGGACACAGGATAAAACATGGAAGTACCACAATTTATTTAATCATTTGCCTATTGATAATAATTTTTCATGTTTTCAGTTACAAATATTGTTGTAGTAAATAGTTGGATAATGAATGTTCTGGAATAAGATTCCTAAAAGTAGAATTGCTAAGTCACAGAGCACATACACTTTTATTTTTATGTATTGCCTCATATTTTAATTCAACGACTAAACCAAGCACATGGTTTCAAGAGTTGCAAAAGTACCACAGAGTAGGAAGTTAAAAAGCAATAATCCCCTTTTAGTACTTGTATTGGCCACCCCAAACTCTATTTATTACATCATTATTTTCTTGATTTATCAAAAAAAGACCCTAACTATTGTCTCTTCTCTATGAACAAATGGAGATGACATATCATATTCCACAATGAGAAAATGTAATATTACAATATATAATTCTTATTGATTTAATTTAGATATTTAAATAATTTTAGTAAAATTACAATAAATGATGCTTAGATAACTGGATCTTCACATATAAAAGAATGAACTAGGACTTCTACCTCACACCATGTACAAACGTTAACTTGAAATGAGTCAAATACCTGAACGCAAGAGCTAAAACTATGAAAACTTAGTAGAAAACATAAGTGTAAGTCTTGGCAACCTTGGATTAGGCAACAGTTTCTTAGATGTGACACCTAAAGCACAAGCAACCAAAAATAAATAAATAAATTTGACTTCAACAAAACTAAAAACCTTTGTGCATTAAAGGATTAAAGGACACTATCAGTGTCCCTTAAAATGAAAAGGCAACCAAACAATAGGAGAAAATACATGCAAATCATGTATCTTATAAAGATCTTGTATTCAGAAAATATTAAAAAACCTTGCAACTGAAAAATAAAGATGAATAACTCAATTTTATAGCTACTTTATTTATTTATTTATTTATTTTTGACTGTGTTGGGTCTTCGGTTCGTGCGAGGGCTTTCTCTGGTTACGGCAAGTGGGGGCCACTCTTCATCGTGGTGCGGGGACCGCTCTTCATCGCGATGCGCGGGCCTTTCACTGTCGCGGCCCCTCCCGTTGCGGGGCACAGGCTCCAGACGCGCAGGCTCAGTAGTTGTGGCTCACGGGCCCAGCCGCTCCGCGGCATGTGGGATCTTCCCAGACCAGGGCTCGAACCCGTGTCCCCTGCATTAGCAGGCAGACTCTCAACCACTGCGCCACCAGGGAAGCCCCTCAATTTTAAAATAAGCTAAGGATCTGAACATTTAGACATTTAGAAATGTCTGTTAGACATTTCTCTAACAAAGTATGCAAATGGACAATTAGCATATGAAAATGTGCTCAGTATCATTAGCCATCAAGGAAATGCAAATAAAACTGCAATAATGAGAGGGTTCTACTTCCTGCATGACAGCATGTGGAGCTCCAAAGGCCCATTCCCCAGCAAAAGTGGTGAAAATAATTTTTTAAAAAATAACTTGAAGTCTCTGGAAATTGTTCTAAGGGCATAGCAAATGAAGAAAGCTTTATTCAATATTTCAATGTATTTAGGTAGGAAAGATTTTTCCTAAGATGACACATAGACTAGAATTCATAAAGGAAAATGATGACATGTTTGAATCACTTATGTGTTTTACATATATATATGATATAATATAAAGAAATTATAAGGCAACAGTTGTGAAAAATATCTGAAGTCTATGCAATTCAATTTGCTATTCATATTGTATAAAAAGTACTCACAAGCCAATAAAATAGTAAGTATCCAATTTATTATATATTTTATATATAATATATATAATATATACAAATAAAATAATATAAATATATAAAAATATATAATATATAAAATATATATCTATATATTTTAATTGGATGCTTATTATTTTATATATAAACAGACATGACATAAAGAAAGAAAATACATATAGGATTAGAGGTTCAACTTTATTCCAGACCAAAACAATACAACCAAAATAATAGTGAAATATTCATTCTCACCCATCACCCATTTTTGGCCAAAATTTTAAATTTTAAAATAAAAACCACTAATGCTGGTGAGACTGTGGGCAAAACAGCATTTTCATAACAGTAGTAGTAAAACTTTCCTGGAGAATAATCTGGCAATGTCTATCAAAGCTAAAAATATAATTTCTTTGACATAAAAATAGCACTTCTAAGATTTATTCTAAGGAAAAAGGTCATACAAGCATGTGATGGCTAATTTTATGTGTCAACTTGACTGGGCCATGGGGTGCCCAGATATTTGGTCAAACATTATTCTGAGTGTGTCTGTGAGAGTGTTTCTGGATGAGATTAACATTTGAATTGGTAGAGTGAGTAAAGCAGATTTGTCTTCCTTAATGTGGGTGGGCCTCACCCAATCAGTTGAAGGCCTGGATAGACCAAAAGGGCTGACCCTCCCACAAATGAGAAAACTCTTCCTATTCTGAGGTTGTATATCAATCTTGTCCTTCCTTCAGACTCAAACTGAGCCATCAGTTAGTTCTTGGGTCTCAAACCTGCTAGTTTTCAGACCGGAACATACACTATCAGCTCTCCTGGTTCTTAAACCTTCTGGTTCTCACTGTAACTTACACCATCTTCCCTCTTGGGTCTCTAGGCTGTTGACTGCAGATCTTGGGACTTCTCAATCTCCATGAAAATATATGAGCCAACATATAAGCCAATTCTAATAAGTCAATCAATCAATCAACCAATCAATCCTGTTGGTTCTCTTTCTATGGAGAACCCTAACTAGTACAAAGAACAAGGATATCCACTGCAATATTCTGTAAAATAGTGAGACAGAAATTAGAAACTACTTAATTGCCCAACATTAAGAGCATGTATAAATAAATTCAGGACCATCTACACAATGGAATACTATCTGTATTTGCATAGAAAGATGTCCATGGTCTTTTATTAAATTTTAAAGAGAGGATTCAGACAAGTTTCTGAATTAAATTTATGTAAATAAAAATATGTATGCCTAAAATTCAGAAAGACTATAAACAAAAAAGGGGGACTGGGAGAGCATACTCCCAATTATCAATATTTCTCTAAGTTGGTGGGAGTATGGATATTCTCCATGTTTATGTTGATTCACTGCATTTTCTAGATTTTTAAAATAATGTACAAATATGTCTCTGTTAATTTTGCAAAATAAAAATTTTAAAGAGAAAAAAGGAGTAATGAAAGTATCTTTTCTTTATTAGATTAAAATTATATCATAAAAGTAACAATGTAATGATTAAAATAGGGGGGTATACTGGCTGAGGGAAATAATAAGCATATAAATGGAAAAGAAATGGATATATATATGAATATATATCTGACATAAATATTTATAAACTGATATATATGGATACATATAAATTTATGGATATTTCAATAACACAGTAGATTTTTTTAGAAAAGTCACAAAGTACCAGATTACTAGGTGAAATTTAGAAATACTTAGGGGTAGGAAAATACTTTCTAAGTATGATATTAAAGGTAGAATCATGAAGGTAAAAATGACAGATATAACAATATAACTTAAAATGTTCTATATGCCAAGAAAAATAGCCAAATTAAAAATAAAATGCAAGTTAAAATACAGATTTGTTAGGAAATGAAGGTTAATGTTCTTAATATATAAATATATAAAGTTTACGTAAAATAAAAATTTAACTATAATTGTATCTCTATTAGTTAGTGTCTTCCACATCCACAATCCCCCCCATCCGAGAACAGCAGTCCTGGGTTGATTCTTCTGCTCAGGTATTACAATTTTTAATACCGTATATTATATAAAACATATCCTGTACCCTGGCCCCAACTAATTGAAACAAACACCAGTATATGCACTGGGTATTCTTTTTATGACCTCACAGCAATCTATTCTTGCTCTTCTCTGCTCTGCTCTGTGAATCAGTGGGCTGTGGACACACACACACACACAAACACACACACACACACACTGCATCATTCAGGCTCCTGGGCCTCTAGTTTCTGGCTGGATCCAGCCGATCTAAGGCACCAGCAGAAGATGAGAGGGTTGGGGAAAGACAGGCCAGCATAGGTGTGTCTGACTTCCTCCCTGCCCTGACACTATGGTTCTGGAAGTGCCTGGTCCCACTATAACTTGCACTCCTGTCAGGGAACCCTCTGCCACAGCTCTATAGCTCCAGCCTTCACTGGTCTCTGGTAACTCTCATTCCTTTTTTACCATTTCCTGTCTAGGGGTGTTAATAGCTTTATTTTTATTTAATGCTTTTACTAGGCTCTGAATCTCAACATCCTTTGTGGGTTCCCTTAACCTTCCTTTACCTTGGTAAATAGTCCATTCCTTCAATTCTCTTCAAAATCCCCATGAATAACACACCATTGTAAAGCAATTATACTCCAATAAAGATGTTTAAAAAAAAAAAAAAATTCCCATGAATGTGCCTTCTATTTCCTGCAAGACTAAAAGAGTGGATGAACTCAAGGGTATTGAAAGTTGGCAAGTGTTTGTTCGCTAACTAGCCCTCATACATGATGGAAAGGAGAGGCCAAAGAAAGAGGCAGACCACTTCAGATTGGTAGGTGACAGTTTTAACAAGCAAGGGAACTTACATAAGAGGCTTGTCTTGGGCCGCCACAGTCTTAAAAGTTTATATAGAGGCCTTAGTTGGGTTCAGTCACATATACCGTCCAGATGGTCTCAACAACACATTGCTCTTTCAAGGCTATGTCTTTGAAACTGGCTCCTACTGTGGGAACAGTGGGCAGAATGTACATTCCAAGGATGGGAAGGAGATGAGGAGCTTCCAATTGCCAACGTCCAGCTCTCTGGTCCAGGGTCAGCTCGTTGTCATGTCCTCTTGATGACCTCCAACATGGAGGGGCTGCAATCTCCTCTGAGTTGGTTTGGTGGGAAATTCTCGCCAATCAGAATGATCTTTGTTAGAGGTGATCTATCTCCCTAATCATCTTTAGATGAACTCCAAGGAAGTACGTCATTGAGCTCAGGCTGTATCTGGATGACACTAAACTCCACAATGCCAGCACAGTGGAAGCACCCAGAGTCACAAGGGACTTGCCACTATAACCCAGATCTCAGAAGGGCTCCTCTTACTCCTTGAGAGCTAGAGAAGTCTCTGCAATTTTAGCTATCATCAGACATATGAGACTAAATATTGAAAAGAAACATCAAATTATTATTATTTGCTGATGGTGCCTGTGAAGTCCAAGAAAATTGACTGAAAAAATTTGTTAGAAATAGTTTTTCTGTAAGTTGGCTGGTTCCATAATGGTCATAAATCATATATTATTCTTGATTCTTCCTCCTAATACCCCATGACCTATCAAATACTAAGTTTTAGCAATTCTGGCTAACATTTCTAGCATCTCTCCACATGACTCCATTTTTGTTTTGAACTGCCCAGACTATCCAGGTTCCAGCAGCAAGCAAGGCCTCTCTGCAACAGCAGCAATCCCCAGTGAGGCGCTGCAGTCAGCCAAGATGATCTGAGAGGCTGTCTGGAGGTCAACAGCAGGACAAAAGCATTGGAGCTCCTTCTGAGCCAGCAGGGGGCAGCAAACAACTGATCAAGCAGACTGACGCATGGCCATTATGATGAAGCAGGAAACACTGGATGTATGCGTGAATGCATGTGTATGAGTGTCTGTGCTTAACTCTAGATCCCAGTGGGAACACATATGCTCTTCAAATGCCTATAACACACTTACATAAGTTGATCATATACTAGGCTACAAAGATCTCAATAAACTTCAAAAAATAGAAATCATACAGAGTACAGCATTTCACCAAAATAAATAAAACTAAAAATCGATAACAGAAAACAGAAAGAAAAACAAAGGTCTTAAGCTCTTGGAAATAAATACAACTCATAAATGACCTGAGTTTTTAAAAATAACCTCTATCTTATGGTATAATTAGAAATGAGTCATTGTCATCAAATGAAAACATTGCATGTAACTAATTACTCAATGTGGTTAAGCTGAAGAAAATTTGTAGCCTTAACACTATTTTAAAATGAGAATGATTTACAAAATAAAATATTCAACCAAAAGGGCTAGAAAATACTAACAAAAATATAGCAAAAGAATAGAATAAGCTAAAGCATATAAAGGTATGAATTAGATGAATTACAGAAAAACAGTATACTTAAAGGGAAAAATATCTACTTCTTTGAAATGACCAATACATAATTGGCACCTCCTGGGCAACTCTGCCCAATAGAGAATTTTAAAGAAAAGAAAAGAAAAGAAAAAAAAAGAGGGACTTCCCTGGTGGCGCAGTGGATAAGGCTCCACGCTTCCAATTCAGGGGGTCCGGGTTCGATGCCTGGTCAGGGAACTAGATCCCACATGCATGCCACAACTAAGAAGTCCACACACTGCAACTAAGAGTCTGCACACTGCAACTAAGAGTCTGCATGCTGCAACTAAGAAGTCTGCATGCTGCAACGAAGATCCTGTGTGCCACAACTAAGACCCAGCGCAGCCAAAATAAATAAAATAAATAAATAAATATTTTTAAAAAAAAGAAACTTCATATAGAGAAATATCTATTTTAAAAAAAAGAAAAAGAAAAGAAAGATGTAGAAAGACAGAGGAGAAAGCACAAACAAAATTAGAATGAGGAAAAGATATATAAACAGAGATAAAAATAATTCACTAGGTTCAATATGATACCATATGTACCATTTTGTAAAAATTTTTTAAGAAGGGGGTTATTTTTTCATGTTGTTCTAGAGCAATAGTTTCCAATCTTTTTCACATCATAGCATATTTGAAAAATGATCATGTTTATGCCGTAATGGTGTAAAAAATTTTACTTGTGCCAGGAGGCACTAGGAATCAAACTCTGGCCTTCCCAACACATCTGTAAGCCACTTATGGTAGACTGGTTGGGAGCTGTGTTCTTGAAGTTCCAGTCAATGCAGCATGCGAAGGCAAGGGTCAGGGGAGACAATGAAGAAGGAAATGTTAAAAGGAGGAGACAGATGATCAGAATTATCAGTTTTTGTGGATATTATTATCTAATTAAGATGACGGAGGAAAAAAAAATGGGGAACACCCCCAGATAAAACCATAAGCAGAAGAGTTAGGAGTGGTTCAGTGGAACTCTAAGTAGTTTGGAATCAGTGAGTGATTAATGATGATCAGAATGATTAACAAGGAATTTCCAAAAGTTGACCAGTCCCTTTTCCCCTGCTTATGCTGAGCAATAGGCTACAATCTCAAGACTAAAGCAGAGAATGTGACACTGGGAATGGAGACTCATGATAGTTTTCCACATAGCTTAGAAAAACCAAGATGGATGTATTACACCAAAAAATCCAAAAAAATTTAAAAACCATTGACATACTCCATGTGGCAGCATGTTCTGCTCCTCCAAACAGTAAAAGGAAGCTCATCAGAAACTATATGCAGATAAATAAACAGCGATTTTCAATCCAAAGGTGAGATGACAATCAAGAACCACCAAACATGAAGCAAAACCTATACTTTGAAAAAGAGGAGCCCAAATTCATAAATAGAAAAGAGAATACCTATAAAATATATTACAAAATGATGTTAAAATTACTTCAATTAATATGATCACACATTTTACAAGATGATCCTTCCATTAAACATGAAATTCTTTAGATTATGATCACTGAAAAAAAATAGTTGAACTTACAGATAAGAAATAGAATGGTCTGAATAAGAGAATAAACATGGTTGAAGAAGGGATTGGGGGGGGAGTACAAAAGTAAATTGAGTCATTCTCCCCTAAAAGCAATACAGAGAGGGACTTCCCTAGCGGTCCAGTGGTTAGGACTCTGCGCTTCCACTGCAAGGGGCACGGTTCGATCCCTGGTTGGGGAATTAAGATCCCACGTGCTGTGGCCAAAAAATAAATAAATAAGTGAAGTAAAAAAGTAAAAGCAATACGGAGAAAAAAGGAAAAAAGATTTGGAAAACGTAAGAGAAAAGTTGATATATGAAAGATACATCCAGAAACTCAGCCCCTGTTTAAGAGGAGTTCCAAAAGGAGCAAAGAAAGGCAAAGAAAGAAAGTGCAAGACAAGCAATGGTCCAAGATAACCTTAAGAAAATTTCACACAGCTGAAGGAACAAAATCTTCAAGTTCAAAAGTCCCACTGAATGATAAGTGTGGTGAATGTAATAGAAGCCCAAATCCAGATCTCATTGAAGGAAAAGGACATGGTACATGGAGATATTGATTATTTATACACATCAATCTAAAATATAAGCTAAAATTTTTAAGAATTTAACTCATTCAAAAACTTAACTCATCGACTGACATGTACACTGCTATATTTAAAATAGATAACCAGCAAGGATATACTGTATAGCCCAGGGAACTCTGCTCAATATTCTGTAATAATCTAAATGGGAAAAGAATTTGAAAAAGAATAGATAGATGTATATGTATAACTGAATCACTTTGCTGTACACCTGAAACTAACAGAATACTGTTAATCAACTGTACTCCAATATAAAATAAAAATTTTTTTAAAAACCTTAACTCATCAATTTACATTGGAATGTAAATTGCTACAACCATTTTGAAATACATTTTAGCATTATCTAGAAAAATTTTTAATATGCATAATCTAACTGTACTGCCTTCGACAATCACCTTACTCTGTTTCCATTCTAATTTGATTGCACTTCTTTCTTAATTCTGGAGATAATCATTAAGGACAGATAATTTTCCCCCAAGAAATATTAATTCATTTCATGAAAGATATTTCAGAAGTTATCTTCAGCCCCCCTTCTACTCCCTTACTTCTCTTTACCAAGCCATCACTCACAGTCATGCCATTTGCATCCTAATAACTCCCCATCTGTCTATTCTCCCTGGCCCTTCTGCCACCACCCCAGCCCAGCCCACCACACCCCTCATGTGGACAGCCTCAGTAGTCAGCTAAAGGGAATCTCTGCATCCACATCATTTCGTTCTTATTCATTCTCTATGCCCCAACTTTGCAAAGATGTTTTCAAAACGCAAATCTGGTCATGTCTGCCCTTGGCTTAAAATTTTTCAATGGGGTATACAAGAGACTTCAAGTGTAATTGAATTCATGTTATTTAAAAGCATGATTCAATTATAATGCTTTAATTTGGTAGTGGTTACATGAATTTTTTTTTTTTTTTTTAAAGGATTTTCTTATTTATTTATTTATTTATTTATTTATTTTTGGCTGTGTTGGGTCTTCGGTTCGTGCGAGGGCTTTCTCCAGTTGCGGCAAGCGGGGGCCACTCTTCATCGCGGTGCGGGGACCGCTCTTCATCGCGGTGCGCGGGCCTTTCTCTATCGCGGCCCCTCCCGTCGCGGGGCACAGGCTCCAGACGCGCAGGCTCAGCAATTGTGGCTCACGGGCCCAGCTGCTCCGTGGCATGTGGGATCTTCCCAGACCAGGGCTCGAACCCGTGTCCCCTGCATTAGCAGGCAGATTCTCAACCACTGCGCCACCAGGGAAGCCCTACATGAATATTCTTAACATTCTTCTTTACACTCTGTATGTGAAATATCTCTCACACAAGAAAAACAGCCAAAAAATTTTCAAAACAAACAAAACCTCAAAATAAAATATAGCAAGAGAGCCTTTTCAATAGCTTTCTTAACATGGCATTAAGATTCTACATGCCTGATCCCTGCTCCCTCTCCCGTCATATACCACACACTGAACTTCTTTGTGTTCTTTGGGGTTTGCTTCTTGCTGCCAGAGTCCCTGCTGTTTCTGCCCACGACACTCTCTCCACCACCTACCCTCCACAAACTCCCTGGTTAATTCCTACTCAAACTTCAGATTTTAATGGAAATATCACTTTCTTGAAGCTGCCTTTCTTGACTTCTCCAGCCTAGGTCAAGTTCATGTGGATATATATAAAATGTATGTACATTATATACATATAATTCATTTGCATTATATATTCCTTCAAACACATATCTTGACTTCTAATGATATGCTGATTTGTGTATTATTTGATTTAGGTCTTCTGCTATTTACCATAAGCCCCATGTGGGCAGGAACAATGTCTGTTTTGTCTCCCTATTTTAAGGTCTGGCATGGAGTGACCCCTCAGTAAACATTAGTTGAATGAAGAAGTAAATGGCACGTGATGAGTGTAGGCGAGGGTCAAAAAACTCGGCACTTGGAGTTAAAGGGAAAGATGCCCTATTTCCACTTTTGCTGCTTAGCCTTGGACCATCAATGTGTGTTCGCCCTCCACAGCTAGGTGTCCTCGAGTAAAATGAAGGTTATAGCCAAACCCAAGCTACAGGACTGTTAAGAATATTAACAGAGTGCAAAGCACTTGCACAGTGCCCAGCTCATAGTAGGCACTCAAAGTATAATTTATTATATTTTCATAATTTATTTTTCTTCTTCTATTGTTGTGAAATTTTTCTACTGACATGTTCTCCCTATCTGCTCATACTCTTTTGAATGTAATTTGATGATCTTTTAGGTGCTACTGAAACTGCTTTCCATTTCAGGTCATCTGAAAAGCATTTGAATGATAGGAAGAGGAGAGGTCAGCACCGCCATTCTATCTGTCTGAGCTGCCACTCTCTGCAAGGCACTGGGCTTAGCTGGTGCAGAACTGGATCCACAGGCTGCAGACCCAAGCAGGGAATCCTCCTGGGGGTGACAGGATGTGTCATTGAGCTGGAAGCGTCTATCCTCTACCCTTTGTTCATTCCTTTCACTTCTGTTGAGTTCTCAGAATTTTTTTTTCAAGGAAAATACAGCTGTGTTCTGCTTACAGATTTGTTCTGTTTTGTTTTTACCTTACATCCATGTGCTTACATTAGACCAGTCTTAAAGCCTGAAAGTGTTAGCTAGGGAAAACCCTATCTCTTTTTAAGAGTTGAGACTGATCAAGTTGTCAGAAACTCATGATTGACTGAGATTGTCTGAAGGTGGGCCAACTTCTCCAAGTTTGATAGCCTGTGTTACTCTTACTAAAGTCTGTGATGGCAAAAGGGGATCAGTAAAGGGGAACATTGGATTTAAAGTAGACTAATTACAGCTCACAACCTTGCTCTAGACCAATGTTTAACCCCAGGGAGGGGCTTAAAAGTGTGGCTTCATTAGAAACTCAGGAGTCATTTTAACCTAATTGCTCCCTCATCACTGCTTAAAATTGATACCTAAACCTTTAAGAATTAACTCATAGTCTCTGACTCCTGACACTGTTCACCCTTGGTAAGTGCTCCCCAGAGGACCTGAACACTCTTACTAATTTCAGTAAATGTTTTCATGATCTTGGCTGTGGAGTTAATGCTTAACAAGTACCAGAGGAACCAATTTCCTGCCTGAGGAAACTTCCTTACCAAGTTCCCTAATTATTCCCAGGCAGTCATTGCCCTGTGAAATCCAGCCGGCCGAGGGAGGTTGTTAATATGCCACAGGTGGCGGCTACAGATCAGCCTTGGCGGCTACAAGGAAACAGATCAACTGTACAGAGAGGCATGTTTGACATCAAGAGCCCAGGGACCTGTAAACACATGTATTTCTGCTGTCTCTTATTTTCTTTTAGCAAGAGGGGGTTGGTGCCCAGTAAGTCAGCACATATATCCTCCTCTTAAAATCATTGAGAAACTGTCTACAGAATTCTCTAAACCACTATTCTCAAACTTTTTCAGTCTCAGGACCCCTCTGCACTCTGACAGTTTATAGAGAACCTCAAAGAGCTTTTGTTTATACATACAGATTATAGTAATTGATATTTACTATATTAGAAATTAAAACTGACATTTTAAAATATTTATTAATTTGTTTTAAAATGACAATAATAGCCCACTACATGTTAACAGAAATAACATATTTTGGGCTTCCCCGGTGGCGCAGTGGTTGAGAATCTGCCTGCTAATGCAGGGGACACGGGTTCGAGCCCTGGTCTGGGAAGATCCCACATGCCACGGAGCAGCTGGGCCCGTGAGCCACAATTGCTGAGCCTGCACGTCTGGAGCCTGTGCCCCGCGACGGGAGGGGCCGCGATAGAGAAAGGCCCGCGCACCGCGATGAAGAGTGGCCCCCGCTTGCCGCAACTGGAGAAAGCCCTCGCACGAACCGAAGACCCAACACAGCCAAAAATAAATAAATAAATAAATAAATAAATAAGAAAATCCTTTAAAAAAAAAAAAAAAAAAATAACATATTTTGATAGAAAATAATTATATTTTCAAAAAATATTTAGAAGAGTGGCACTTCTACATATTTGCAAATTTCTTTAATGTCTGGTTTAATAGGATACAGCTGAATTCTCATACAATTCTGCAACTGAATTCTGCACTCAGTCTGTTATAAGATATAACGTATATATTACATATGAGATAATGCATCATGTAGCTTCTGGAAAACTCTACATTTCTGAGAGAAAGAGATAAAGGCAAATAATATCTTAATGCTACTATGAAAATAATTTTTGACCTCACAGGACACCTAAAAAGATCTCAGGGTCTCCCTAAAGTCCACAAAGCAACTTTGAGAACCACTATTCTAAACAAAATCAGAGTAAAAAATGGTCATTGAATAGCTTTATATCTGAAACATAAAGCAAAACGAGAGACCAAGAGAAAAGTTGCAGTTATTAAGATGGAAGTGTCTGTGCCCTATTCTTGATATTTATTGCCCTATTCTTGATATTTAGGCCATCCTAACCTACAAGGAGTTCCAGCCTCATCCTGGGACATCCTTATAATGACACCTAAGATGGTCTGCCCCATTTCTGGATGATAATGAGAAAAGCAGAGAAATAGCCCATATAGAAACCCTAACACCAAAAACAGATTTGCTATAATTTTATTTTGAAACATGACTTGATATTCTGTAAATTGCTAAATATCATAAATCCAAAGAGTTAACAAAGTCTACAATGTTAGGGGAAAAAAAGCACATAATACTTGGAAACAGTAATAACAAAGGTTGAAAGAATTTTCATGGGCAATGAATGCCTGGTTTTCCCCTCTTAAGACCTAGTTGAGAAGTCAGATAAAGGGGGAACATGAACTCTCTAAGAATTGCCTTTTTAAGCTCCCCAAAGAAACTGTTATCTTACACCCAAACGACTCATGTTGATGGGATCGTTTTGATCCCAGAAGAGCTGCACAAAGATACATGATGATCTAGGGTGGTGTGTCTCTCCTGCAAGAACAGCCAGTGTTGATCTGAACGATCCTGCCCACAATCTCTGCTAATGACCTATTCCAAGCAGACAGTCTTATCAAATGTGGCCACCTCCAGGAGCGTGCTCTGGCCTGGGATGTACGGTGGAGACAACAGCTCAGTGCATGGCAACTGGAGAAATGACTGGGGCACATAAACCCGATCTGAGTGTATTTCTAAGTCCTGTGCTTCTATCACATGAGACTCGGTAAAGCAAACACAGGGGCAGAAAACGTGAACTCTGAAGTCCAAGAAACCTGTGCTCTAATCCCATCCAGCCACCAAATAATTTTGAATACTTGAACAGATTATTTAGTATCTCCCAGCTCTTCTATTAAATGGTATTATGAAGAATAAAATGGGCTCATCCATGCAGGGAACTTAGCTGGGTATATAATAAGTGTCCAATAAATACTAGTTATTTTTAAAAAGCAAATTTGATTTTGTTTCTCCCCTATGTAACATCCTTCAGTGACTCCCCAATAACTTTCAAAATTGAATTCAAACTCCTTCCATTGGCTCATAAAGTCATTCACAGTCAGGCTTCATTTCCTGCCACTCCTCAAGTATTCTACAGAGCCGTCACACAATTCTACTTGAGATAGAATTCTACTTAAAATACAGCATGCTTTTTAGACACTAGTTTTTCTCTAAATGTAGAGTCCCCTTTTTGGTTTTTGCCATATAACTAACACTAGTCCTACAAACTATGATCACAATCACCTCCTCCAGGAAGCCTTCCCTGACTTACCCAGTACAAGTGTTAACCACAATTGTAACACTCACCACACAATGTGGTAAAAGTTAATTTCTCTGCTTCAGTATTTGATTGTAAGCCCCTAGAAATGAGATACTGTACCTGATCTTTGTGCCTAACATCTAGCACAGCAGCTGGCACATGCTGGCTACCCAATAAGTGATTTTTAATTTACGAACAGATATTCAAATGAGATAACAGGCACAATCCATGAGTGTGTAACGTGTCGGATATTGATGATGATGATGATGGTGATGATATGATGCTGGTGGTAGTGGTGGTCATGGTGGTGGTGGCGAAAGAAGAGGGCAAGATTGGGAAAGGAGGTGGGAAAAGGGCAAGGAGGAAGGATGCACCTCAGCCCTTCTGTTTCTAAGCCTAACAAAAACATAGATACACCTACACTTACTAAAGACATGAAACTTGTCACTGCATTTACTATCTGCCCAAATCCATTGTGATGTGATTGATTCTATTACATTCTGTGAGTTCATTAGGGGTGATTTGATGAACCATGAACAAGCTCAGCTCCCTGGACCTTCAGGGGTGAGATTATAGCAATTACATGCTTGAGTCACTAGATGACAGTGAGAAGTTAGTCCATCTTTTGGCATAATTAACTCAATTTCTCCTGGAGCTTTCATTCATTTAGTGCCTGGAGGCTGCTTCCCAGATCCACCTCCTCTGTCCCAGGTACCCTGTCCCCCAACCTCCTAATATGAATTCCTTGGTCCCTGGAATCCCTGTAACTTCACAGCTTTCTCTGTTACCCATGTTATTACTTTATCCATTTGTGTCTATCTCTTCCTCAAATAGAAACACATCAACACAAAGCCTGAGCCACATTGGTTCAGTATATCTCCTTCTCTTTTGGATTCTTTCCATGGAACTTCATTCTGCAGTCTCTCCATTTTAAGAAGACCCTCCCTGAATCATGAATTCCTCTCTATCTAGTGCCCTGTAGCTCTGTTTCCCTAATTCAGACCTCCGTTCTGAGCCTGACCTATATATCCCTATAAGCTATCTACTTGACTTTGATTTCACACAGGCATCTCAAACTTTGCTCATCCAAAACTGGATTTCACCCCAAGAAGTCTTCTCTTCCAGTGTTCCACATCTCAAAAAAACAGAACCCTCATCCACTCCGCTCCAACCAGAAATATGAGTTCATCCTTGACACCTCTTTCTGTTCTACCCCTCCCCACCCCCCACATACAATCCATTACCAAGTCCTGCAATTTGATTTCTGAAATATGGGTAGAATCCTTCACACTGCTCCATTCCCACTGCCACTGTCCTAGCCCAAGCCACATCACTCTCACCTGTGCTACAGCAATTGCCTCTTCCTTGCCTATTTCCACTCTTGAAAACTTCCCATCAATTATCTACTTAGCAGTCAGAAAGACATTTTAAAGTGCAAGTTTGTTTAATAGAGTCGGGAGGAAGACATTTTCCTCTACGCTTCTAAACTCTTCTGGCTGGTCTAAGAATTAAATTGACATGATTAACAGGAGAAAATCAGACAAAAATTTAATAACATATATACATGGGAGAGACCCAGGAGAACTGAGCAATTCATCAAAATGGCCAAAGCCCTCCTCTTAAATACAATCCTCAGCTAAAGACAAAAGATGATGTTGAGCGTGGGGAGAGTCAGTTATGGGAGCTTACCAGGAAAAGCACAGTAAACAAGGGTAGGGTAGCGTTGTTATGCAGATTCAAATCCTTGCCTGGTCCATTATAAGAGTTTCTAGAGATTTGGTCATCCCCTTCTTCCAGGTACAGCCAGGAAAGCACCCTAACAAATGGAGATTTCCCTTACAAATGTTTCTTACAAAAGGGTAATTCCTACTGGGTTTTCAGCTTTTCCCCTATCTGCGGTTTCTTAGAAAATAACCAGCTTAAAATAATTAATATGCCAAAGAGACATATTTTGGGGTGACAAACTCTGCTCCCCTACAATAGTTGTCTCTCTCATTACACTATCTTGTTATCTTTGTGTTCCCAGCACCTGGCACAGTGCCTGGTACACAGAAGTCATTCAACAACTGTTGGTGAATAAATATTAATGGCTTTCTTTCCCTTTCTCAAACTGGTCATTCTCCCTCCCACCAGTATCTTTGTATAAGCTTCCCACACACAAAATTGGCCCTATACAAATAAGATAGCACTCATCCTTCCATTCTTAATTCAAATATCACACCATCAATGCAACTATAATGAAACACTAGAAGCTGACATTGGCTCCAGGATGGGAGCAAAGGGCAGAATCAAAAGGTGTCTTGAGGATACTGCTAATGGGTTTGAAGGGTTTTAGGGAGATTGTTCAGGTAGGACTTACAGACAATTAAAGAGAAAAGCCACAGGCCTAAAATGGCATCAGTTTAGCTAAAGCCCATGATAACAAACCTAGATTTAATACCTAACTTAATTGCAGCTTTTGACTTTTGCCGGAAATGCAATCTTAATCAGACAGCTTGGATTTTCTGGTCAGAACCTATGAGACGTAAACACAAAAAGAACAAAGAGTGTCACTCCTCATCCAGTTATATAACGGGTTGTTGCAACCGACCGTGCACCCTGAGCGGAATTCTGGATGGAAAGAACAGGATGAGATATCCCGTGCTTTGGATAAATGGGCCCCTAGATAGTTAAGACGTGTACCTCAGGAGGAATTTCAATGACCCCAGATTCTTGCATCTTCCCATACACAGAAAAGCACTAAAATCACTAACTTGAGATATTCATTCTTTGTGATTAGCAGTAATCTTTTACCCAGATGTATGCCTGACTGTATGTTTTTCCTAGTCAAACAGTCATACATATACTGGCTTCTCTCCTACCTCTTTGGAGCAGTTGACTCAGAGCTACTGAGTGGCTGTCTCCGGGCTATAGTCCTCAGTAAGACCCTGAATAAAACTTAAATTCACAGCTCTCATGCTGTGCATTTTTCTTCAAGTCCACAGAGGTTATCTGTCATATGGGCTTTCTCCATCCCAACCTCCTGCAGAGGTAAAAGAGGCAATGTGCATTGCTATTCCCTTCCTCCAAAACAAAGATGTCCTGGCCTAAAAATAATCCTTTCTTTTCTTTTGCTAATAGCTCCCTTGCCCCACTCTTTTTCCTATAAAAACTATCCTTTTTGTACAACCCCTCCGAGTGCCCTTCTCGTTGCTAGATGGGACACTGCCCCATTCATGAACGGATGAATAAAAACAGTTAGTTCTTCAAATTTACTCAATTGAAGTTTTGTTTTTTAACAAAGTTAACACAAGTTCGTGTGCCTGATGCACAGTGAGGCCAAACAAACTGAAATGTCAGAGTTTGGAGCAGAGAAAGGTTTACTACAAGGCCATGCAAGGAGATGAGGTGGCTCAGGCCCTAAAAAGCCCCAAGCTCCCGAAGGGTTTCAGCAAAGCACTTTTAAAAAGCCAGGCGAGGGAGCGGTGAGGTAGCAGAGTGGTGTCACAGGGGTTAACATTTTCAGTCCTTAGGCTCCAGGAGGCCTGGGGCTATGTGCTCATGGTCATCAAGTAGTTAACATCTTCCATTTGTTGCAGAGGGGAGTTTTTTACATCTGCAAAACAACTCAGGAAATGTGCATCAAATACTATTATCTAGGTACTTCAGAGAGGAGCTAAAGCAGAGGATATGGGGGAAGGCCTGTCCTGAGAAGGCCCCCATGGGGTCCTGCTCAGTTACAAGACAGTGAGGAAAATGATATTGGACGCTGGATAAAAGGGCACCCAAATGATATATTGGCAGAATAGTTAGCAAAACTGTAATTTGGAACAATGTAGAAAATAGAAAATATACTAATAAAGTAGCAAATCTAAGGAGATTTCCAGGCAGAATATCAGAAGTGCTAACTTGTTTCTTTCAGCTGCATATATTAAAATACTAGGAGAGAAAAATGAACTAAAGGCCAAACTACTAACTTTTTCAGCAGAATTTAAAGAAAACGGAAAGGAGCCAGGACTGGCTAGATTCAAAAAATAAAACTGTTTCTCACTTCCAGTCTCAAACAAAAAATAATTTTCAAAGAAAGAAATGGCTTTAGGGCAAAGATCAAATCTGGGGAGTGGTTGTAAAATCCTTTGTTAATACCTCAGAAGGATTTTAAATGATTTAAAAAGAGCTCAGTTGGGAGTTTCCTGGAGGTCCTGGCGCTTTCACTGCTGCAGTCCCCACCCCGGGTTCAATCTCTGGTCAGGATCACAAGCGGTGTGACACAGCAAATCAATCAATCAATCAATAAAAAATAAATTAATAATAAATAAATAAATAAAAAGAGCTCTGTCCCTGCCTGATCAACAGAATGCTGTGGAACTGAAGCTGTACCAGCTTATGGCCTCAGGGCTTGAGTGACGGCCTTCCAGACTGTTCACCTACTCTGGTGTCAGTTTTGAGAAGAGGGGTTGGAACAGTCTTGGGGAATCAACTGTTTGTTCATGCTCCGTATTGAAGACTTGGTAGGTCTCTGGGAAATTACTGAACTGAACAATCAAGTTATTTGCCTGGGGCCCTGTCAGTCAAGAGTCTCCGGGAATAGTAAAGTTATGCTAATGAAGACAATGAAATGGTAAAACTGTGTACAGGTGTACTGTAAGCTGCATGGTGGGTTGGTAGTTTCAGTTCTTTCAGCTTTCATTCTATATGAAATTAATATTTAAAGAGCTGTCAAAGTAAGAATTGTACTAGACAAAGTTAAACAGGCAAAAGAGACTTTCTTCAAGATTATTGCAACAGGGGAGAGACTGACTCAACCTCTGCTGAAACAAAGAGCTGGAGAGACTTTAAAAGCTGGAAGGAGGAAAACCATAAGCTACTTGTGCTTGCTAAATGGCTACCCAAAGGAAAAATAAACTTTCTTGTATCTTCATGACAGGGGGTAGTTTCAAAGGAGGCAGAGAAAGAATGTGTGCTTACAAGTTTTCTAAAGCGCTCTGAGAAAAGGAAGGTCAGAGTCTATGGTCAGGAAAAAAGCCTATCTAAAGTTTACTCAAGCTGAGGGGGACTGTGAAGGCCATCTTGGTTAGAGGATTCATGTTATTTAAAAGTCTAGCTCATAGAAATAGAGAGTAGAATGGTGGTTGCCAGGGGATGGCTGGGGTGGGGTAGGGGGGACGTTGTGGGGAGATGGAGAGATTTTGGTGAAAGGGTACAAACTTTCAGTTACAAAGTGAATAATGTACCACATGGTAACTATAGTCAACAATAATGTATTGTATACTTGAAATTTGCTAAGAGAGTAGATCTCAGGTGTTCTCAAACCCCCCAAAAAGGTAACTATGTGAGGTAATGGATGTGTTAATTAACTTGATTGTGGTAATCATTTCACAACGTATATGTGTGTCAAATCATCATTTTGTACACTATAAATATATACAATTTTTATTTGTCAACTATATCTCAATAAAACTGGGAAAAAGACAGAAATAAAGGCATTTTAAAAAGAAAACTTGGTTTATATAATCAATAAATGAACAAATGAACTAAAGAATGATTAAAAGGAAACTATTTAGTTTCATTTGATTGCTTGTTTTAGATAAGCCTTACTTAATTGGTCCTTTTAAGAGCTAGGAGAAAGAAATTTCAGGATTTCAAGGGATGAGATTCAATCAAAGTTTTTTGCTGATGCTCCTTTGATGTCTAACTGAGAACATTATTATACAGCATTCAGATATTTTCCACAAGGTTTTAGCAATCTGCTAATGTAATTTCTTTGTTTTGTTTTGTTTTGTTTTGAAAGTTGAATCAGATTTGCACTCCACTCCCATTTTTGGCAGGGTATGAATACAAAGAAAAAAGTTTTTTTTCCAACAAAATGAATGTTTCATAAAGAGAAAATGCTCCAACCTCTTTTTTATCTCACCCAAAGCATAAATGAACGGTGGTGCTCCTTTGATGTAGATTCAATGAGTTGGACGCTTTCTATTGCCTACTAGCAATATTAAAATAGGAAGCAAGAATGAAGTATTATATTTGTCACAGTGTCTAATTATTTTTTCTGGGAAAGATACACACAGATTGATATGATTCATGGATAATAGAAAATAGGCACAATTTATCATATTTATGTTCCACAAGAAAAAAATTCATATATTGTTTGACAAATGTTGAGGGCATTTTTGCCCTATAACAGAAATTTGACCAGATTTCCAAAACAATGGTTTATAAGTGAAAAAGCAGTATGATAAATGACCCTCAAAAATAGTAACACAATGGACGAATATATTCTAAAATAACCAGATGAAATCCAGCTGTGGATTATAATGTCTTTAGGTCCTTGAATAGAACCAGTGTGGTCCTCTCAATAAATAGCTGTTCTTTTCAACTCACACATGGACATATTTTCACTCAAAAAATAAAAAGCTCATCTTTCTATTTGTTGGCTTCCTGGAGCTCATACCAGTCAGTGGGGCAGAGTGGGTTTTCAAGATCAATCTGAAATTGTTAATATCATTTTTTAAAGTATTTTGGTATTATTGATGAAAGTTGGCAAACTCACAGTTTATTTGATCCATCAAAACCCTGCTGTGGAACCTATTTTGCAGAAATTAAAGCAACAATGTTTGTGAATGTATAAAACTAGTTTCTTTATTTAGTTTTCTCTAAAGAGACAAAACGTTAACACATATCCATACGGCCACCAATAAACAATTTCTTGAAGAAACTGTGTTATACCTAATATTAAGGAATATTATGCATCTATAAAAAAAAGAATAAAAACATTAATATATAAAGATGCCCTAATATATTATCAAATTTGTAGAACTCAAAAAATAAAACATATTCATACCAAGAAATGCAAACTGTTTCTACCATTTATTAAATTTAAATAAAGTTCAGTCCAGCAGTGACCAAATATCACATGGCTTCTCAGCATAGTCAGAATGTATATAAATCCACTTTTCTTAGCCATAATTTCATCAAAGCTCTTTTCAGCTCACTGTTTCTCAAACTGTAGATCAGTGGATTCAGCAGAGGCGTAAGAAGTGAGTAAGACAAGGACATCAGCTTCTTGGTTTCTGGGGAGTAGCCAGATTTGGGTTGTAAGTCAGTCATACTGGCTGTGCCACAGAAGAGGGTAACAGACATGAGATGGGAGGCACAGGTGGAAAAGGCCTTTTGCCTCCCAGTGGTTGATGACATCTTCAGGATGGCAAGGAGAATTCGAATGTAAGACAAGAGTATCAACAAGAAAGGAAGAATAACAATCAAAATGGCGCCAGTGAATGCGTAGATTTCAAATAAAAAGCTGTCTGCACATGCAAGCTCTAGCCCTGGGGGAGTCTCACAGAAGAGATGATTAATTTCATTGGGGCCACAGAAGGGAAAACTAAAAACCCATGAGGTCTGCACAGTAGCCACCATGATCCCTGAGACCCATGAGAATATAACTAATTTCATGAAAACCCTTTTGTTCATAATCATTGGGTAGTTCAGAGGACGGCAGATTGCAGCAAATTGGTCATAAGCCATTGCCCCCAGGAGAAAACATTCGGTCCCACCAAAAAGAAGAATGAAATACATCTGTGCAAAACAGCCTGCAAAGGTGATCATACTTTTTTTCCATTGGAGAGGACCACCAGCATTTCAGGCATAATGACTGCACTGCAACTCACATGCACCACAGACAAGTTCAGGAGAAACAAATACATGGGAACGTGTAAGCTCTGTTCCAGGGAGATGATGACTATAATGATGGCATTTCCCATCAGAGTCACCAGGTAATCAACCAAGAAAACCCCAAAGAGCTGCCCTTGGAGTTCAGGAAAATTAGAAAAGCCCAAGAGGATGAATTCAACCACAGAGCTTTGGTTTTGCCTTTTCATTTCAGTAGTGGAGTGTATATTGTTTTTATGGACCACGTATGTAAATTATAAAGTAACAATCCAATAGCTGAGAGTTCGAGTCTGATATTCTTGATAGAAGATATAATGATGAGCTCATTTTGGCAAATCAACCTGAAAATTTTGAGAATGGCCAGTTACTGGAATAGTGAATCTTTCAAACACAAATAAAGAAGTGAAGAATTTTGGCTCAGAAATCTTGTTTCAAAAGTACAAAATAACAGCAGATGTTGTCTGGCAACTTTTTTGCGAGGTGGAAAATTAATCCTTTCCTTAAAACACAAACAGAGGGCTTCCCTGGTGGCACAGTGGTTGAGAATCTGCCTGCCAATGCAGGGGACACGGGTTCGAGCCCTGGTCTGGGAAGAACCCACATGCCGTGGAGCAACTAGGCCCGTGAGCCACAATTACTGAGCCTGCGCCTCTGGAGCCTGTGCTCCGCAACCAGAGAGGCCGCGATAGTGAGAGGCCCGCGTACCGCAATGAAGAGTGGCCCCCACTTGCCGCAACTAGAGAAAGCCCTCGCACAGAAACGAAGACCCAACACAGCCATAAATAAAAATAAATAAATAATTTTTAAAAAAAACCACAAACAGACATTATATTACTTAGAATCTATTGTCTGTTACATTGATGTATGCATCTCTGTTTTTTCAATTGTATGTTTATATATGAATTTTCAAATAAAGTGTTTCAAATAAACAAATAGCAAAAAATATCCAGAAAAAATTACAACTAATAATTCAAAACTAAAACAAATATGTGGTAAATATTTACTATAAATGTTAAGGTTCAAAATGCATTTATAATACTTTGTTTAGAATGAAATATATGAATAATACACCCCAGCAAATACAGAAACACTAAAAAGGGGTTGAATTTAAATGCACTTATCTCAGATGAACATAAGTAAATTGCTTTAAGCACACTGGTTTCTGGTCAGAGTGGATTTGCCTAATTATACTGAAATTTGCCTGAATGAGAAATTTTAGAGGTCAGTTCTCCATGGACTATCCTTGTGACCATAAAGTAGCTATCAAGGCTATAAAAATGCCATTTCTATCTTTCTGATCCTGTGGTTTAACTCTCTCTCTCTCTCCCCTACACCAGCATTCTTTGAGTCCCACATCTCCCTGTTTTATTTTTTGCCATAACTCATCAGCAACTGAAATAACACATATTTATTTGAGTTTTATGCTTATTATTTAACCCCTCCTTCTGGAATGTAAGCTCCAGAAACTTTGTTCAGGTGTGCATTGTATTCTTAGAGCCTAGAGTAGATACTAAATTATATAATAGATGCTAAACCAATATTTATTGAAGACATGGAATAATAAATATTAAAATTAGGAAAACCCAGAATCTGCCCTTAAGGAATACAGTGTCTGAAGCAAAAATAAATCAAATTCAAACAAATAGAAAGCCCCAGAATTAATCCATGGCTTCTGTAGAAGTTTGAGGCCCCCTGTGGGATTGGAAATACCACTAGACTGGCAGACTGAGCTTTAGTCCTGACTTTGCTACTACCTCCAAGGTGAGTCTCTGCTTCTCCCTGCACTCAGGTTCCCTGGTGTGATTGGGGGCAGGAAAATAACCCAGGACATCTCTTCTGGCTCTGACATGCGTGTTTCTCTGATTTGTTCAGGGAAAACTGCAGGCTCCAAGGCTTCCCCTCCATTCAGATGAGAGCCAGGCTGAAGGAAAGCTGGAATAGTGGTGGGTGGGCACGTAGAAGGCACACGTGCTGCCTGAGTCCTAGGGGCCAGCCAGCCCCAAGCAGAGCTGACCATCTTCCTACCAGACCAGCTGCTCTTCCTGAGCCCCTCTCTGGGCAGAGCACCTCACTTCTCCCCTGATCTCCCCTCCAGTCACCCAAACCAACTCTCCCCTGTCCCCAGCATCCTATTCACTGTTGGACGCTTGGATCTTTAAAATCTGGAGTCCCTCTGGGCTCAGCAAGTTCATCACCACTGACACTGCTCCAGCTCACTGCCTCTTCTCCTCCCCCTTCAAACTCCCCCCGTTGTTAAATGGTTTCCTAACTGGCTTCTCCAGGTTTTGTAACTTCTCCTCCAACCTATCCCTTATACCTCTACCAAAATAAGATCATCCTCCCTCCCCGAACCTTCAGAGTCTCCTTTTATCAGTAAAATAAAACACCCACTTCTCAGGCCGCCATTTAAGGGAAACCAGAGTCAGAGTAAGTATTCTAGAAATTTAAAGAGGGAAACATTACTTCTGAATGGAGTGCGAGAGTGAACAACCATAAGCACAGGATGTCATGGTAGAAGGGCCATTGAGTGGAAGGGGGAAGGCTGGCTTGCTGAAATCAAAAGTATTCGATGACATCTTAGTACTAGACTTGGCCTTTGGAGGGTGCTTTGAAAACTAGCAGAATTTCACTGTAGTTACGTGAGGAAGCCAGGAGGACAGAAGGACAAGCAAGCTGAAGACAATGTAATGTTGTCTTGAGCTCAGATCATTAGGACAATAGCAGAGAATAAAAAGGTAAGTCGATTTACTGAATTTGGCCATAGCAATATATTAAAATCAAATGTCTATATTAACTTTAATAGTTATATTTTCGATATCAAAATATCTCCCAAAATTAGTAAAGTGAACTCTACAGGAAAAAAAAAAAAACCTTTTTAAGGACCATTTCTAGTAGACAAAAGTATGTATTAAGCTCCAGGTGTATAAAACCAAATTAGTTTTGAAAATAAGAAAATATAGAGTATCCTATTAAAAACATACAAACTTGAGGAATTCCCTGGCTGTCCAGTTGTTAGGACTCCACGCTCTCACTGCCAAGGGCCTGGGTTCAATCCCTGGTTGGGGAACTTAAATCCCAAGGTTGCACGGGGTGGCCAAAACACACACGCACACACACACACAAACTTCTGGGGCTGATAAAGGTAGAAAACAAATCTAAATTGCTGTCTTCATGAGAGATTAAAAAAAGAAGAAAAAGAAAAAAAAAAAAACGGAACCCAAAGGCTCCACCTTTTCCCTTTAACACGAACTACAGATGCTGGCCTGACATTCACTGACATGTTCTTCTGGCTCTAATGTTAACTTTTGGTATGACCTTGGGCAAATAACTTCCTCCTCTGGGTTTCATCTTTCTCCATGACTGGCCTTATTTATGACAACTTTCCACTCCAGCTACAAACCTTTATGAATTAATGAGTAGTGCAAGCAAACTACTTATAGCTCTAATTATTACTCAAACTTTGATGTGAATGTGAAAGGCAGAGTAGTTGGCATTCTTACATGAGCACTGATAGGCATCTCCAATTATCAGCGAGAAGAACTATAAATGGTAAACTCACTGACAGGTACGTAAGCAGAATCTTCAGTTCCTTACCTAATGATTGCCTCTGATTTTCATCCCATTTAAACAGATGTTTCACTTCTTTAGTTAAGAAACCCTCCCATAAATACATCTCAGTGATTCAATGCACTGATTTTATAACATTAGATGACATTGAATTGTTTGCCTTGGGAGAATCTTTCTCTGGAGGACTTACTAACATTAGATGACATTGAATTGTTTGCCTTGGGAGAATCTTTCTCTGGAGGACTTACTAACTTACTAATTTTTATAGACTTTCCCATATGGACATAAGAAAGCTCAGATGCACCAACGTGGAGCAACATTCTCAGTTTCTACAGGGAATAAACACCTCTTCACTCAAGAGGCTTAATTCCACCATGACCTCCCCCATTAAGAAATTCTTCAGGGAATTCCCTGGTGGTCCAGTGGTTAAGACTGTTTATTCAGTTTCTCTGCCCATTTTTATTTTTTATTTATTTATTTTTGGCTGCATTGGGTCTTCATTGCTGCACGGGCTTTCTCTAGTTGCAGAGAGCGGGGGCTAGCCTTCATTACAGTGCATGGGCTTCTTATTGCGGTGGCTTCTCTTGTTGCAGAGCACAGGCTCTAGGCATGCGGGCTTCAGTAGTTGTGGCACATGGGCTCAGTAGTTGTGGCTCATGGGCTCTAGAGCACAGGCTCAGTAGTTGCGGCGCATGGGCTTAGTTGCTCCGCAGTATGTGGGATCTTCCCAGACCAGGGATCGAACCCGTGTCCCCTGAACTGGCAGGCAGATTCTTAACTACAGTGCCACCAGGGAAGCCCCTCTGCCCATTTTTAAATTGGATTTCTGTTGTTGTTGTTGTTATAGAGTTGTGTGCATTCTTTACATATTTTGAATATTAACCCCTTTTCAGATACATAGTTTGCAAATATTTTATCCCATTCTGTAGGTTGCCTTTTCATTTTGTTGATTATTTCTTTTGTTGTGTAGAGTTTTTTTAGTTTGATTAGGTCCACTTGTTCATTTTTGCTTTTGTTGCTTGTACTTTTGGTGTCATATACAAAAAATAATTGCCAAATATACCCTGAGAAAACCATAATTCAAAAAGAGTCATGTACCACAATGTTCATTGCAGCTCTATTTACAATAGCCAGGACATGGAAGCAACCTAAGTCTCTATCGACAGATGAATGCATAAAGAAAATGTGGCACATATATACAATGGAATATTACTCTGCCATAAAAAGAAACAAAATTACATTATTGGTAGTGAGGTGGATGGACCTAGAGTCTGTCATACAGAGTGAAGTAAGTCAGAAAAAATACCGTACGCTAACACATATATATGGAATCTAAAAAAAAAAAAAAAAAAATGGTCATGAAGAACCTAGGGGCAGGACGGGAATAAAGACGCAGACCTACTAGAGAATGGACTTGAGGACACAGGGAGGGGGAAGGGTAAGCTGGGACAAAGTGAGAGAGTGGCATGGACATATATACACTACCAAACGTAAAACCGATAGCTGGTGGGAAGCAGCCGCATAGCACAGGGAGATCAGCTCAGTGCTTTGTGACCACCTAGAGGGCTGGGATAGGGAGGGTGGGAGGGAGAGAGACACAAGAGGGAAGAAGTATGGGGATATATGTATATGTATAGCTGATTCACTCTGCTATAAAGCAGAAACTAACATACCATTGTAAAGCAATTATACTCCAATAAAGATGTTAAAAAAATAAATAAATAATTGCCAAGATCAAAATCAAGGAATTTCTTCCCTAAGTTTTCTAATAAGAGATTTATGGTTTCAGGTCTTACGTTTAAGCCTTTAATCCATCTTGAGTTAATTTTTGTGAGTGGTGTAAAATAGGAGTCCAATTTCATTTTTCAGCATATGGTTATCCAGATTTTTGAACACCATTTATTGAAGATATTATCCTTTCTGCATTGAGTCTTCTTGACTCCCTTATCAAGTACTAGTTGACTGCATATGTGGGGGTTTATTTCTAGGATATCTGTTCTGTTCTATTGGTCTATGTATCAATTTTTAATGCCAGTAACATACTGCTTTAATTACTATAGCTTTGTATTATAGTTTGAAATCGGGAAGTGTGATGCCTCCAGCTTTGCTCTTTCTTAGGATTGCTTTGGCTGTTTGGGGTCTTTTGTGGTTCCATATAAAATTCAGGATTGTTTTTCTATTTGTGCAAAAAATGTCATTGGAATTTTGATAGGGACTGCATTGAATCTAAAGATGGCTTTGGATAGTACAGTTTAAAAAAATTAATGCTTCCAATTCATGAACATGAGGTATCTTTCCATTTATTTGTGTCTTCTTCAGTTTCTTTCATCAGAATATTACAGTTTTCATTGTACAGATCTTTTACTTCCTTGGTTAAATTTATTCCTAATATTTTAGTATTTTTGATGCTATTGTGAATGGGATTGTTTTCTTTATATCTTTTTCAGATATTTCATTGTTAGTGTACAGAATCAGAAACTGATTTCTGTATGTTGATTTTACATCCTGCAACGTTATTGAATTTGTTGGTTAGTTCCAACAGTTTCTTGGTTGAGTCATTAGAATTTCCTATATATAAGATCATATTATCTGCAAATAAGGACAATTTTACTCATTCCTTTTGATTTGGTTGCCTTTTGTTTATTTATCTTGCCTGATTGCTCTAGCTAGGACTTCCAGTACCATGTTGAGTAAGAGTGGTGAAAGTGGGCACCATTGTGTTGTTTCTGACATTAGAAGAAAAGCTTTCAATCTTTCACCATTGAGTATGATGTTATCTGTGTGTTCGTTGTATATGGCCTTTATTATGTTGAGGTATATTCTTTCTATACCCAATTTGTTGAGGGTTGCTGCTCCAATCTTGAACCCTGGCAGAAGCATCATCATGAATACTTATCAGACTCTTGTTCTATCATGGCTGATGTGCCTCTAGACCCCTCTGGCATTGTACTGAGGGTTTTCTGCATCCACTTTTGTCATGATTGCCACTGACAATGTTCCTTCTCAGACAAGTTAGAATTTTCTCTTCTCTTTTTGGAACACTGGCAGAAATACTACCCCACCTTTACCTTTAAAAAATGGCTACTGATGGTACTTACTCTGTTGTTTTTCTTCTTAGTTCATAAGAGACTCAGGAAGAAAATAATATCTTTGTGTCACACTTCCTGTTCCCCACTTCCAGGTTTCTTACCATGACAGAAGGTGACTGGAAAATCCACACAGGGTTCCTAGCAATGCCTTTTATAGTCAGACGCTCAAATTGTTCAATGAAGGAATGGTCAATTCCAAGAAGGTCTTCTCATTAGTAGGATGTGTGACTATTTGCCCCTTGACTTCCTTTATATCCCTTTCTCCCTCACTCCTGGACTTGGGAACTAACTCCTAAAGTGTGAAAAGTCCTTGAAGTGATTCATTTATGGACTTCTCTTACCCTGTTTCCATTTGTTCCCCATCCTCCCTTTCACCAAGATATGAAATCCTCTCTTCTTCACCCACCACATCCATGTCCTTCAGGACTATCAATGAAACTGTTTGTAATGTTTCTTGTTTTCCCATCCATTCTACCCTATCTATTCTTCTTTCCAGTGTCTTGCAAAAACAACTAATGAAATTTGAATGGGTCTCAGCTTTCACCTTACCTCCTTGTATCTATACAATAATTTAAAGTAGACAATGTGCTTTCTCATATGTATAGGGACATTTGAGTATTGACTCACCATCATTCACTGGCCTCCTTCCCCTGCCAACAATACCTTTATTTCTCTTGGGGAATCTTTTCATTAAACCTTTTCAAGTATGCATAGCTGGGATTGATGCTATTCCCAGTTATGGAGTAGGGGCCATGAGAAGTGCATATTAGCAGCATTTCCCATTCTAGTCACCATCTCAGTGTCTTGTTCGTGGATTCACAGGTGATCCCACTACAGTGAACAATATGGGAGGGGTCCTTGAATGGGTTTTTGTGAATGAAAACCTTTGTTCCGCTGGATAACTGATATGTTTCCCACAAGACACAGATTAGAGAAAATGTATCCCTAAGTGTTGTTGACAGCCTATTGCCTCTAGGAGGGGAGAGTTTCCTTGAGAATGGAATCTACTCTAAGGAAGCAGAGATGAGAAATACAGAAAGGGAATGCAGGTCATGGTTATATCATCAGAGTTCTGGATAAAGCCAAGCCTGCAGATTCATTCATCCCTATATTCTGCTGGAACTGAAGAAACGATCTTATTGTCTATTCAAGTCAGTGTCGACTGAACACTGAGTCCCCTGGTGCTAACACATACCCTGTGAGATTAATAACATTATCTTTATTTTAGCAGAAACGTAATAGAGCCAGAGAAGTTACGTATTTGCTCAAAGTTATATAGCTAGTCCAGAAGTTTTGACTTCAAGTTAAAAAGCCCCAACTATAAAATCATCTGAATGACTTTTTCCCACTTAAATTTTCAGTGTTACCATATTTGTACTAGAAAATATTAAACATTTTGGTAATGACATCCAGGCCTTCCACAAGATAACTTCAATCTACTTGTCTTAACGTATTTCCTATCACTGCAGAATTTCTTTTTTTTTTTTTTTTTTGGCCACACCGTGTGGTTTTCAGGATCTTAGTTCCGCGACCAGGGATCGAACCTGAGCCCGCAGCAGTGAAAGTGCCAAGTCCTAACCACTGGACCGCCGGCTAATTTCCTGAACTCCAGATTTGAGGAGTCATTGCCATACAGGTCCAGTTACACCACTAGCAACAGGGAGCATCCCCTAAAGTTAGGATGTAAGGAAAGAAAGGGGCCAAAAGAGAATCACAGGGAACATTAACATTTAAGTCTCAGAAGACCGAGAAGGAGTTGATCAGAAACATGAGAAGAACTAGACAAGAATAGTGTCCCTGTAGTCACAGAAAATTTCAGGAAGGAAGGAATGATCAAGGTTAGCATCTCTGACCCTCCAGGAATCCTGAACCACCTTTTATATAAAAAGAGGAGCACAGTTTTCCCCAGACCTCTTATTATATTGCATAAGAAATTTTAGTGGGAGGAAAACCTCCCAGTTGCTTTATGCAGAAAAATATATGAGGAGTAATAGGGGAATAGTCCAAACCTTAGGCAAAGAGAGTCAGACGCAGTCCTAGGAATGAGGTTCGGAGCTTCAAAAGTGACCCTAAAATGGCTCCTTATAAATGAAAGCAACAATGCAAACCCCATTTCAGAGAGGTGGACAAAAATCTTTAGCCTCTGGGTTAAACAACAGAAAAGGATAAAGAGGTTATCCCTATACTATATTTAAGGAGGGAAGGCCTATGGGTGGCAGTGCCTGTGTGCATCTGGAGAGGGATAAAAATTTATAACCAATTTTCTGCCTCTGTACCCTGGGTCTAGTGAACTTAATTCCAGTTTTATCCAAATCTGTCCACATACTGATGTGAAAAAGACATACTAAAAGCAAGAAACAGGCAGAGCTGGGTGATCTTTGTAAGTGCCCAGCCACCTCACACATATCCGACTTAACGCATTCTCTGCCAATCACTCCCTACCTGGTAACCATGTCCCAGATGTCACTGGACAGTGCAGGCTATTGTCAAGTGTAGCATACCAACCCAATCTCAAGGCTGCCATGGATTTACTAACATAAGTTCAGTCTTTTCCTGGTAACCCTTCCCCAAATATTCCCAAGAATACCCAGAAGCGTTCACATTTTAACCTGCTACAGGATCCTCACCAGTTTATGAGTTGTACAAGGGGCCTCTTTCCTTTTAAGAGTCCCAGGGAAGGCAAGGAGAAGCGGGGAGGATTTCAGCAGTAATTGGAGCTATGGCAGCTGATATCTTACTCCACATGACTCATGGCTACTGCCTGTTCTACCACCACCCTGCTCCACATAGGGCAGCCAGATTGAGCAAATAAAAATATCGGATGCCCAGTCTCAATTTGAGTTTCAGATACACGACAAATAATCTTTTAATATAAGTATGTCCCATGTAAAAAAAATTATTCATTGTCCATCTGAAATTCAAATTTCACTGGGCATCTTGTATTTTGTCTGATACCCTCTTCCACCTGCCACTCTCAAACCCCACTCTTTCAGAAGAGGTTCCCACAGCTGTTCTCTAGGGACGGAGTTCTTTCCTTTTCACCACAGCCTTTTCTTTCCCATGGTTCACACCTCCCGCCCCACAAAGGGAAGCTAAGTAAGGACCAGATGAGGAGAGCAGCCAAGACGGTGGAGTAGAGAGACTCAGAGCTCACCTCCTCTCAGGAGCACATCAAAATCACAACTATCTGCAGAACAACCATCAGTGAAAAAGACTGGAACCTACCATAAGGGATCTTCTACAGCTAAAGACATTAAAGGAGAAACCACAATGAAACCAAGACCAGGGCTTCCCTGGTGGCGCAGTGGTTGAGAATCTGCCTGCCAATGCAGGGGACACGGGTTCGAGCCCTGATTTGGGAAGATCCCACATGCCGCGGAGCGACTAGCTCGGTGAGCCACAATTGCTGAGCCTGCGCGTCTGGAGCCTGTGCTCCGCAACAAGAGAGGCCGCGATGGTTAGAGGCCCACGCACCGCGATGAAGAGTGGCCCCCACTTGCCGCAACTAGAGAAAGCCCTCGCACAGAAACGAAGATAAATAAATAAATAAAATTTTTTTAAAAAAACTAAGACCAGTGGTAGGAGGGGGGAACTCAAGATACAAATCAAACCCTATACCCCTCAGGTGGGCGATACACAAACTGGGGAAAATTATAGTGCAGAGGTTCTCCCACAGGAGCGAGAGTTCTGAGCCCCACGTCAGGCTCCCCAGCCCGGGGGTCTCGCACCAGGAAGATGAGCCCCCAGATCATTTGGCTTTGAAGGCCAGTGGGGCTTAACTGCAGGAGCCCCTCAGGACCAGGGGAAATAGAGACTCCACTCTCAGACTCTCAGAGGGCGCACGCAAAATCTCACGTGCACAGGGACCCAGGGCAAAAGCAGTAATTGATAAGAGCCTGGGCCAGACCTACCTGCTGGTCTTGGAGAGTCTTCTGGAGAGGCGGGTGCGGCTCACCCCGGGAACGTAGACACTAGCAGCAGCCGTATTTGGGAGCTCGTTCTACCCTGAGGAAGGCGGTGCTGGCAGGCGCCATTGTGTGGGCTCCTCCTTCTCGCGTTTACCACGAAGACGTGGCCCCGCCCAACAGCCTGCAGGTGCCGCTGGGAGGCCACAGGCCAAACAACCAAGGGGGCGGGGACACAGCCCCAGTCACCTGCAGACAGGCTGCCTAATAAAGAGCCCACAGCCGCCCTGCCCACCAGAGGGCTAAGAGCCCGCTCCACTCACCAGTCCCACCAGGAAGCCTGCACAAGCCTCAGCCACCAGGGGGCAGACACCAGAAGAAGAAAACTATGATTCCCCAACGCAGGCCCATGCAACCTTCAGGACACCCCCCGACCCCATACCCAACTGTGTCAGGAACAGCCTCCCACACCCACCAAGGATCTGAAATGGGCCCTGGGATGCCTGGGTCCTGCAGCCAGGCTCCAGGAACCAGCTCTGCCTGCCAGTAGTCCCGCACTAATCCCAGGCCCTGGCTTCACCTGCCAGTGGGTGGGCAGCAGCCCCAGAATCTTCGGGACCCTGACTCTGCCCACCAGTGAGCCAGCACTAGCCCCGGGGCCTCCTAGGGTTCCACGAACAGCCACCTCGTGACCAGGCCCTGCTAAACAGCAGCCAGCGGCATCTGCACGAGGCAGGACCTGGCAACCAACCAGACTAGGGGCCAACCAGGCCCACCAGACCACCCACACAGTCAACCCGCCACAACAGAAGGACCCACACGGCCCTCTTAGGGGGCATCCCTAGAGCGTATAGCTTGGGTGATGAGAGGGGAGTGCACTGCTGGGATGCACAGGATGCCTCCTACAGGGGCCACTTCTCCAAGGTCGAGAAACATAACTAACCTGCCACACACATAAAAATACAAATAGCAACTTAGAATGAAGCAGCAGAGGAATATGTTTCAGACTAAGGAACAAGGTAAAACCCCGGAAGAAGAACTAAATGAAGTAGAGACAGGCAATCTCCCAGAGAAAGAGTTCAGAGTAATGATCATAAAGATGATCAAAGAACTCAAAGGGAGAATAGATGCACAGAGTAAGAAATTAGAAGTTTTTAACAAAGAGTTAGAAAATATAGAGAACAACCAAATAGAGATGAAGAATACAATAACTGAAATGAAAAATGCACTAGAAAGAATCAATAATAGACTAAATGATACAGAAGATCAGTGAGCTGAAAGACAGAAATCACTGCTACTGAACAGAAAAGGAAACATAAATAAATAAAAGGACCAGATGAGCCCAGCTTCTCTCTGCACCTGGAATCACTGCTCCTTCCAACCACCATGCCCCATAGCCTGGTTGGGCCCATTCTTCCAGACTTCTACACATGGGGATCTCATTGCTTCTCCCTCTTACCCAGCCCCCTCAGGGTACCCCAGTCCATCACACACACTTTATCTGTATACAGTATGATATATTATTTTGTCTACTCAGAATCCTTTCCTTTGGGGATCCACTCTTCCATTCCCTGTGTTTCAGGAGGTGCTGGTCCTTTCTTACGCAGCCCTTGGAATGTGGCCTAGGCCATGAGATTCACCCAAGCCAGAGAAATTCATCTTCCAGACCAAAGAGATTGTTCAAGGCTTGACACCTGCTCAGGGTCAGGTCAGAATCCTTCCCCAATTTCCCTGCGGGAGATAAAGACTATTCCCTCCCTATGGGATTATTGGCTGTAAGGGTGGTTTATGTTGACGCCCCTTATGACCATCTTCTCTGACACATAAGGGTCACTCTCCGAAATAAGAGCAAAAGGCAACTATAGAAAGAGCAACAGAGGGGAGAAAGAGTGGAAGCCCAGATGACATTGTTAGAAAGAGCCAGACAGACCTAACTAGAAATCAGCTTAAAAAAGAAAAAAAAAGAGAGAATATAGTTGGTCATTTAATTTTTGCCTAATCGTGTTTGATTTGAATGTGAATCCTAAGTGAAATAACATGTCTAAACTTCAATTGGATATTACATCCATGTTTTTTTAAACAGACCTCCTTGGCCCCATGAAAATCCAGCAATGTGGCTGGACACCTGTTTTACTGTTCGCAAAAAAATCTCTGTGATACTCAGGAGTTGGTCAGCTGGGAGCATTCAGGCTCTCTAGGGGACAACACAGCCTAGCTCAGTGGGTTGCACCAGCCGCTTCAGTAATCCAGTACAAATTGTTCTTTAATTAAGTACATGTGCACACATGCAGTTTCTTACACAGATTCTGTATATACACACAATCTATGCGCTCAACAGGCTACGTATATAATTATCAAATGTGGAGACACCAAAGTTCCTGTGTGAAGAAGAGTTCATAATAATTAGTGTCATGGGGTCCCAAGTTGATCACTCAAGGCTGAGTTACCTTGGATTCAGGTATCTGGGCACGTCCAGCAGATTTCTGGAATTGGTACACGTGGAATCAACTTGTGAGAAGTCATGACAACAATAAAACTGTGTGAAAAACAAAAAGAGGGGTGTCTGTAACCTTCCTGTCACAGGAAGGGGCACTGAGGGGCTGAGGCAGCATCAGCCTTCCGCAGCAACCGCTGGGTGGGGGTAGGTTTGCGGCGCCTGCACAGTCCTTGAGGACCTCTGCACGGTGGGCCGAGGTGTGGGAGCTAAGAGAGCTCCCTGAGGAACCCCAGAAACTGATGGGGCTCCTGACTGACCTTCAATTTCCTTGTCTGTAAAATGAGGGCTGGGAACTGACCACACCTACATCTAGAATTCCCTTTTTCTTCTTTTCTCTACAGAGGGAACCAAAGCAGAAAAAAGGGATTATGAGTTAGCGCTTAGAACTGACTGATCTTTCCAGAAAGAAAAGTCAGTTAACGGCACCTCTGGGGACAGTCATGACATGTTATTAGCATGGAGCTAAACTGAATCACAGTAGAGCTTCCAGGACTAAAGGTCTGTGACAAGCCATGGCTCATTTCCAACATGGAAAATTGAGAAGTTTCTAGAAAGATGGGAAGCTACTGTTTAAGCAGCAATAAATCACAAATACAGAGTCAAAGGGACATTCCATTATAGCACAGTACAATACTTCTTTTATTTATTTATTTATTTATGGCTGCGTTGGGTCTTCATTGCTGTGCGTGGGCTTTCTCTAGTTGCGGCGAGCGGGGGCTACTCTTCTTTGCGGTGTGCGGGCCTCTCATTGCGGTGGCCTCTCTTGTTTCGGAGCACGGGCTCTAGGCGCACGGGCTTCAGTAGTTGTGGCTCACGAGCTCTAGAGCACAGGCTCAGTAGTTGTGGCACACGGGCCTAGTTGCTCCACGGCATGTGGGATCTTCCCGGACCAGGGCTCGAACCCGTGTCCCCTGCACTGGCAGGCGGATTCCTAATCACTGCGCCACCAGGGAAGCCCAATACTTCTTTTAAATGTTAGCACTGATATGCTTCACATTTTCCAATATTGTGGAATGAGTACAATTCACATTTTATTATATTAGGGAGTTTATTTCACAGGAAAGAGTCAAATGTCAGAATCACATGCTTGGTCACTGACATTAACATATAAGAGGAGCTACTGAAACAAGACTCTACACTATCCAAACAGCCTGGAGTCGGGGGATGGGTGCTAAATAAGTGAATTTGAGCCATTGATGGCAAAAGTGGTTGTTCCTAAGCGCTCATTCCACATGGCCTTTCCCCATGTCCTATGTTCCAAGTCTTCTGATCCTCTATTATCTAATCTCTTTCTTTTTGCTCTTCTGTCCTTGTACTCCTTCCAGTATGCATTAGTCTAATCTCACATCTCTCCATTCCTTCCTACTCTCTGTCTGCTCCATCCTCCTGTCCCTCCACCCCACCATTCTCCTGACCCTTCATCTCTACTGTCCCCACTTCTCTGCCCCATGTCCTGCTGCTCCTAATCTCCTTGTCTCTAGTTCCTCTGTCCCTCTGCCTTTTCCATTAGACGTTGACTTTTGGATCCCTGCTCTATTACTTTTGCCCACAATTGGACATTTTTTCTCCTCTTTCTGTTGTCAATGAAAACTGACAATCAAGTTAAGCCAAACTAAAGCTTATAACCCACGAGACAGACTCTCAGAAGCTCTGAGAACTGTTCCACCTGTTAGAAGTCGAAGGCACAGTCACAGATTTTTGAGACAAAGGATGGTACATCAAAATGACATACTGATATTTTACATAAAGTTCACCAAAGATAAGTAGTTCAGGTAAGCACGTACAAAGCGAGCAGTAGGTCACCATAACCCACATACAGAGTTGGGAAAGAATGCAAATCTTTTAAGAAGTTACATTACTAGCATCAGAAGAAAGGGAAAGAAGTGATCTTTACAGTTGAGCAGGCACTCCCACCTTTGGGGAGCTCTGGTTAATGTGTAATGCAGATGCACACCGCACATCAGGGAGGGAGGGAAGAGGCCCAAACGGGCAGAGAGAATTTTATGTTTAAATTTTCTTGTCCTGCCTTAAAGTATAAATTTTATTTCATCACTCTCCATTACTCAAGCTGGTTTTGACAGAAAATGAGTTCCTTCTATGGAATTTCTTTTCACTGAAAGTGTTCCATCTTAAACGATACATCACTCACCTGAACACCCTTTATCAAACACTTTACTTTAGATTCATACAGGGAGAATTCCATATCCCAAGTCCTGAAATGCTTTATAGAATCCATTCGTTCTTTAAAACACTTCAGATCCTGCTTTATCGAGGGAGAAATTTTGAGGCAGAACTTTAGCTCCCAGTTCGAGGAGCCCTCTTTTTTCGATATGTCCAATAAAAACCGCATACTGAGGGCCCTCGCCTCACTCCCTGTCTGCTTCTTTTCATCTAGCAGCCTATTCAGTTCTCTGCAGCACTCTCCCCTCCGCCAGCTGGCTCCTGTTCTCTTCCACCAGGTAGGACATGGCATGAAAAAATTCCTATAAGCTAATGCGGTAAAAGCTGTACTTCTGGATGTCAAGTCCCTCTTGGTAACTGTTGCTGCTCACGAAAGCAGCAAGGCTGAGCCCATCTAAACTGTGCTTCCTGAGGTCACCTTCTTCAAACACGATGCCCTCAGCTGCCAAGGGGCACAGCCCCTCAGGACCTTGTCCCGGGTAAGCTCAGAGCAGACCCCAGGAGCACTGTGGGGCAGGAAGGTGGAGACGTAGGCCATGAAGATGTCAGTGCCATTACCAGACATCTCCAAGACCTCTCTGCCTTGCTCTATCTGCCCCTTCAGCCAGGAGCAGACCACACAGCAAATGCCTGGAACCTGACATGCTTTGTTAGAGAACATCATTTCTTTGTACAATGTCAAGGGCATTTCTGGCTTGCTCCTCATCTGTGAAGTAGGAGTTGAAATACCTCCTCCTCTCAGCCTTCTCTGAGGATGTGGACATGGTGTGGTTGTCTCAGCAAGGACTCCAAATTTCACAAAGCCAGCGCCCTGGTGGTGATGAGAAGGGCGGACCTGGGAGCATTAGCATTCCTCCCCATCAGAAGGTGCAGCACATCCTCCGTGGGACTGGACCTCGGCCTCTTCAACCTCTCTGCAAAGGGCCCCTCTGCAGCTCATCGCAGTCATCCAGGATGAACAGGAGCCATTCCGGCTGCATCAGAATCTCTGTGATGGGCGCTTGATTTTCCCCACAACGCCAGAAGAGGAGCTGGTCCAGTCTGCCCTCCGGCAGCAGGACCACTTCTCTGCAGCTCACATAAAAGACATCATCCAGCTGGCCCAGGTACAGGGTGCCAGTGGTCCAGTCCAGTACCACTTTCTGGACAGTGTTGTCTTTCCCATGCCAGCCGACTCCTGTAGCACCACTATGGGTGGGACCTGGGAGGACTTTCCCCCTGGATCTAATAGAGCCTCCACTGTAACAGAGTCACAGTGGGCTGGGGCAGACAGGCAGATGATGCTGGGCTCCCTGAGCTGGGTGTGGCCATCAGGAGCAGCTGGTTGTAGCCTCCCTGACGCCCCCTTCTTGCCGCTCCGCTAGGCCGTGCACATGCTCTTGGTACACTTCTCCATAATCTGCGCTATACAAGTGAGGTGTTAGGGGTGAGATGGGAATAAAAAGAGACAGACTCCGGCCTCTGCCCTTTGATTTCATCTTCTGTGCCCCAGAACTTGTATCTCTCTGAAAGTTATACTTCTAGGGGCACGGGGAGGGACCGCTGCTCGTGTGTATGAGGGTGTGTATGCATGTGCGATGTGCACGTGCCCATCTGTACGAGTGTGTGAGGGTATGTTCTGTGTGTGGGGGGGTGTCCGTGGGGTGCGAGTGATGCTTATTTCCCCATGTGCTCACGGGAGCGTGCTATGGACGCTTGTGTATTTTTGTGTGGGGAAGGCGTGTCAGTGTGCAACGGCACGTGTGTTTGTAAGAAAACATATACATGCAAAAGTCACTGTGTGTGTGAATGTCTGAGTGTTCATGTGAAATGTCCCCGTGCGAGATGGTGAGGACAGAGAGAGGAGAAAGGAAAGGGAAGCTGGAGAATGGGGATGTCTCAGGAGCCTGTTCCTGGTAAAGATCAAGCCAGATGCTAAAGATAAACCAGCTTCTGAGCAGGAGCGCCCCAACTCTGAGTCTGTGGAACCCTCCCGTCTCTACGTCAGAGGAGCCGTCAGGCCTGAAAGGACCCTGTGGAGGGAGCACAGGTACGGACAGACCCTCCATCCTCCCCGGGCACCCACTAGAAGGGATGGGGGCTGTTTAGGCGGCATGCCCACCTCGCCCTCTAGTGGGCATCAGTCTGCTGGCTCCTTGAGAGAGCAGGACGCCGGGGCAGGCGGTCCTCCGTGAGAAGCAGCCTGAGCTGCCTGCACGAGAGAAGCTGGGGAAAGGTCTGAGCCCACTCCCTGAGACCGCTTCTTCTGGTTAGCAGAAGCCCCCTCACCAACACCACCCCCAGCCTCTAAGCCCCATTTTTCATACTCTCCCCTCCTCTGGCATTACAGTCGGAGATAGGAGTTGGGGCATTATGGCCATAAGATACCCTAGTCTTTCTATTAATAAATCCCCACCCTCAGCTCAGGCCCTCCACCTGGCAGTGGTCAGAGCCTTCAGCTGGAGGCCACTAGGACCCTCAGGCACTGGGGCTCCCAGGCAAGGGCAGAGGGCAAGAGCAAGAGAAGGCATGAATTACAGGTTATGCTGGGGGTGGGGAGTGTCTCGAAATGTCACAGGGGAAGGAGAGTCCAAGGCCACCCCGACCTCCTCTCTCCCCTGCTGTACTCACCATTCAGACACGTGGCTGAGCTAGTCCATGAGCTCCAACAGGTTCATGACTGTCAAGACCTTGAGCACCACTTTCACAGCCTCCTGGGCTCCACACATTTAGATCAGCCATGGAGCCAGATCCACCCGACTCAGACCCTCCATCTCCCCTCGGGCCTGGTGGCCCTGGCCCTCCAGCAGGCTTCCATCCTGTAAGTGGAACTTCAATAGCTCGAAGTTATTGTCCTCAAGGTCACTCAAGGCCCCGAGCAATGCCTTCCGGGGGGTTGCAGGCCAGGGTCATGGTGTTCAAGGTGAAGGGTTGAGTTCAGACCGGTGACCTGGAGAAGAGTTAAGGGGAGGGAAGAGCAGGTTGAGGACCCCTCAGCCCGCCCTGCTGTCTGGGTGCTGGGCAAGCCGCTGAGCACAGGCCAGGGAGACACACACCAGGCACATACAAAGTTCCAAGAAAGGTGAGCAGATGAAACACACGCAATTTTCCTAGTCGGTCCTCTCTGTGTCTCTCTGTCAAGTGACGTGTGATTGTGCCAGCAAATAAGTAGGAAGGTGTGCGAGTGTGTTGATAACTCTCTCTCTCTCTCTCCTTTCCTCCCTCCTCCTGTTCATCAGGCTCTGTATGCCTCCTAAGACAATTTGGTGAAGAAAACAAATTATTTTTAAGTTTTAGAAGTGAGCCCCTCGCCCACTGTGTGAACTGTCAGAGCTGGTGCGTACTTGCTCGGACTACAGAAGTATGGTAAGGAGGTAAAAAAATCTCTACTCATCAGCCCATTGGCCTCACGCCTCAGAGCTCAAGGAACTCAGCCACACACCAGATTGCAAAGCTGGACATCTTCTTACTCAGAGAAGGAGACTAGTTCAAATAATGACAGGAGAAATGGCCACTTTGTGCCAGGTGATTTACAAATATCAGCCGATTTGATCACCACAGAAATTGTCCCAGGTATCACTCCAGATGAGAAATTTGACAGTCAGAGAATGTTCCAAAGCTACACCAGTGTGCAAAGACGTAGGATTTAAATTGTGGCTTATGACCTGGGTAGATAGAGAGAGACAGAAAAAGATGAAAAGACAAAGACAGAAGACAGACTCAGAAACCAGGTAGTTAGGCTAAATGCTACCCAAAATTGGAAACATTTGAATACTAAAGGAGCAGAGAAAAGAGAGCAGGCTCTTGAGCTGTGCTTAAAATATAGAATACGTTGGCAGGCTGGTGGTCTTCAGAAGAAGAAAAGCAACAACTGATAAAAAGCTTTCAGAGTGCAGAATTACACCCGTGATCTATAGCCAACAGGGAATCTATCTCAGTAGCAAAATGTCTGAGAGTGGGCAAAAAGTATCTGAGAACAAGGAAAGTTGCTGAGAGTCAAATGTCAAGAGTTCTGACTATACATCAAAAGGAGAGAGAAAATTTTAGGACTAT
Source organism: Balaenoptera acutorostrata (assembly GCF_949987535.1). NCBI lineage: Eukaryota > Metazoa > Chordata > Mammalia > Artiodactyla > Balaenopteridae > Balaenoptera > Balaenoptera acutorostrata. The sequence continues at coordinate 49,077,170 of NC_080072.1, read as the reverse complement.
GTTAGGATGCAGGGACTTTGGGTGCAAGTCATAGGGTAGTTTGGAAACACAGGCCTGTTGATGCAAGAGCAATTGACAATAAAGCCTCAGCCTCCTCTGAAAATCTTTGCTGTTGGTGGAGCTAATTCAGGAAATAGCAAGAGAAGACAGCACCAGAGCCTGCCAAGGCAGCGTGCAGTCTAGGTTATGTAGCCGGTTTAGGCTTGGAGAGCTGTGGGTGAGGCAGGGATGACTCAGCTCCCTGATGCAGGAGCCTGACAGGCAAGGTCCTGGGGACTGAGCTGAAACAGATCCCTTTTTCTGATCAGAGAGCTTGCAAAGCCAAACCTGGGTCCACTTAGCCCAAAGCCACTAGTTCACTTCTGCCTGGTGGTGCTGGAATTAAAAGGATGGGTGTGACCCCCTGACACCTACCCTTTGATACCCAACAGGCCCTAGTACACGTGAGGCTGGAACAGATGAAGGACCCCCTGAGCCCCGGAGAAGCACAAACACACATTCCATCTGATCACCAGAGGAAAACTTGACCTCATTCCTCGATATATTAAAGTTGAGAAATAAGGGATGGGCTGAAAGGATGAACTCACCTGTCGCCAAGAGAAAAAGAGCCCAACAGCCCCTCCATCTCCCTCTCTGAAGCCCAAGACTCTTCTACAACTGGACTCCAGGCAGCCTGGGCAGTTTGACTCAAGAGGCAAAGGAATGGGGCACTGTCACCACCACGTCCTTCACCATGTCTCCATTTTTTAAGTTGTTGAAACCACTGGAGGATGTGCACCACCAAAATGAAAAGGAGGAAGACGGGAGCCCCATGAAACAGGAATCCAAACAAGGAGAAAACAAGTTCTAGAAGGCAGCCAATCAGAGGGCCTAGACAGCTGACAGGCCAGAAGGAGAGACAGGAGACAGAATTCTCAGAGACATCATCTTGAAGGAAAAAAAGGACTAACAGATGAAATGATGCTCCTGGCCTTCTGAAAGATCCTACTGAGAAGCTCTCTGGAGGCATGTAAAAACTAACAATAAGTACCAAGAGAACCAGACAAATGGATGAAATAAGGAAATTACTAGCTCTAGGAAAAACAAAAAAATAAAAAGAAGAAAAGAAGAACAAAAAGTATTACCAGCTCTAGTGAAAACAGAAAATAAGAAAGACAGAAGTGACATAATAGTAAACTACAACACTCAGGTGTGAATGATGTTTGCATAGAAATAATAACACAACCATTAAATATTGATCTAACTAAAATGTATAATATAACCATATCGAAAGGATAGTGGTAGAATGTTCTGGCATAGGAAGTCAATAGATAATGCCTAAAATTGATGACTCAAAATGTAGCAGTAGACTGTATTATTTAGAAGTGCAGAGATGTAAGAAGAAACAATTAATATCTAAAGTAGTTGTTTCGGGGAAGAGGGCCTGGGGGAAGTGGGGAAGGATAGACCAGGGAACTGCTGTACTGGGAGCTTATTGACTAATGCTAATTGACTTTTTAAACTATGCTAATTGACTAAATGACTAATATGCTAATTGACTTTTTAAACTATGAGCACGTATTACTCTGATAAAATAAAAATGAATGAAGAAAGAATAGGAGGTAAAGAAGTGAAAATAATAATACTGTGTTGCAGATATGAAAGCTGCTAGGAGACTAAATCTTAGCTCTCATCACAAGGAAAAAAAACTCCATAACTATGTGTGGTGATGGATGTTAACTAAACTTATTGTGGTTATCATTTTGCAATATATGCAAATATTGTGTCATTATGTCATACACCTGAAACTAATATAATGCTGTGTGTCAACTATACCTCAATAATAAAAGAAAGGAAAGGAAAGGAGAAAGGGAGGGAGGACGGAAAGAAGAAAGAAAGAAAGGAATGAAGGGAGGGAGGAAAGAAGGAAGGAAGGAAAAGAAAAGAGGGAAAGAAATAAAGAAGTTAACATGTATAGACAAATCTTTTAGGAAGCTTGGTAACAAAAGGAATTAGAAAAAAAAGAGAAAAAAAAAGAGAGAGAGAAAAAAAAAAAAAGGAATTAGAGAGCTAGAGAGCTCCGGAAGTGATGTGGGAGATGTAGGGTCAAGAGAAGGTCTTGTTTGTTTTAACACAGGTGGGGATGGAAAAGATTAGAATACTGACAAAAGCATCCAATAGAGGGGTCAGGTTAGAAATGCAGGCGAGAGAGAAGCGCCAAGGGCGGGAACGGAGAACATGGACTGAGATAAGATTCAAAGTGAAGGCAAAGGATTGGCTTTGACAGGAGGGTGGAGGGAACATCCTGTATCCATGCCTGAGGAGCGAGAGGGGTTCGCAGAGCAAGGAGGGTCTGTGGGGTTCGTGGTTAGACAATGAGGGTAATCATGTTTCGTGGTCCCATATTCTCTATGAAGCATGAGTTGGAGCATCTGCTAAGGGTGAGAGGTCTAGGTGGAGAGGGAAGAAGCCCTGGGAGCCTCCCTCCTGTGCACCTTTCCTCCCGCTCCAAGGCTCCTGTGCCCAGCGCTCAGCGAGTTCTCCCAGAGTCCAGGAGAACAGGCAGGAATGGGAATCGGTCTCTCCCAGAGCCTTAGCCCAGCTGAGGCCAGAGACAGAAGCAAGACAGCAAAGAACCGAGCCCAAAAGGGAACGAGACAGTCACATAGATCACGTGACAGAGAGAGCCGAGCGGAGAGGCCACTTCCTGCAAAGGGTCTGCCTCCCCTGCAAAGCTCCAGGGCTGGAGATCACGGGGCCAGGACCTGAGAGCCACAACCTGAAGAAACTATAGAATTGAGATGCAACCATCCAATTTTTTTTTTTTTTTTTTTTATAAATTTATTTATTTTATTTATTTATTTTTGGCTGTGTTGGGTCTTCGTTGCTGTGTGCGGGCTTTCTCTAGTTGCGGCGAGCGGGGGCTACTCTTCATTGCGGTGCGCAGGCTTCTCATTGCGGTGGCTTCTCTTATTGTGGAGCACGGGCTCTAGGCGCATGGGCTTCAGTAGTTGTGGCACTTGGGCTCAGTAGTTGTGGCTCACAGGCTCTAGAGCGCAGGCTCAGTAGTTGTGGCGCACGAGCTTAGTTGCTCTGCGGCATGTGGGATCTTCCCGGACCAGGGCTCGAACCCGTGTCCCCTGCATTGGCAGGCGGATTCTTAACCACTGCGCCACCAGGGAAGCCCCAACCATCCAATTTTAACTGGAGCGTGGAGGCAGAAAACGAAATGAGGCCTCCCTCCCTGTTAACCCTGGCCTGGCCCGTGGGCGGGACTGATAACTGGAGCGACTGAGTCCCAAAATGGAGACCGTGGGCGGAAACAGTCGGAGATACAAAGCGATGCAAGACACAGAAAGTCAGAGAGAGACAGACAGGAAGGAGTTGATGGGTATGGGTCTCTCTCACATACACACACACATTTATATAGTCTCTCCATAAATAAGGGTTTTTTGACAGCAAACTCCCAAGAAACAAGGGTAACCAGAACTATGTGTGGAGGAATTGGCATTTCTGAGTCAAGCTACTGGAGTTCCCTGGTATTATGATCTCTCCCCACCCATGGAGGCAGATACCAAGGCGAAGCTGAGTACACATCTTCACCCTCCTGCCCCCAGGCCTCTTTCTTTCTTTTTTTTTTTTTTAATTTATTTTTATTTTTGGCTGTGTTGGGTCTTGTTTCTGTGCGAGGGCTTTCTCTAGTTGCGGCGAGTGGGGGCCACTCCTCATCGCGGTGCGCGGGCCTCTCACTATCGCGGCCTCTCTTGTTGCGGAGCGCGGGCTCCAGACGCGCAGGCTCAGTAGTTGTGGCTCACGGGCCCAGTTGCTCCGCGGCATGTGGGATCTTCCCAGACCAGGGCTCGAACCCGTGTCCCCTGCATTGGCAGGCAGATTCTCAACCACTGCGCCACCAGGGAAGCCCCCCAGGCCTCTTTCTGCCTAACACAGGCAGGGCCCCAAGCCCAGTCCATCCTCCTATACAAGGAGCTCTTTGTGAAGATGAATGGTCACCACAATGGTCACCATCTTCTCCTTTGCACCCTGGTCAGTTCTGATGGAGGAAGCATGCAGAGTGGGTAAGCTTAAAGGTCCTCTTGAGACAGGAGCACCCACAGCCATTTGGAAGTATCTATCTCCTGTAGGAGAGGCTGTCTCTTCTCAAAAGTACTGCCACATGGCCTTGGAGGAGAAGACCTGAAACCTCCCCATTGATGGGACAACAGATAACAAGATGGCGGTCAGTAAAATAGACAGGCTGGCAAAGCGCACGATAAAATTGCAGTGGTCATCCGTAAAGTTGGACAACTCTGACATTTGTCTTCCACAGCATGTTCCTGAGTCCCTGGAGTGAAGGACAAGCCCTGCGTCCTCAATACCCATCTGTGTTCAGGCAGAGGGCGGTGCTGTGGCTTGTCCAGGGCTGCTGTCCTGGGGTTTGCTTGTAGGACTGAGGTAAACTTGATGAGGGTGCAGCCTGCAATAAAGGGCTTGTGTTGAGATGAAAGCGGGGGGCTTTACCCAAAAAGGCTAAATATAGCATCATCAATAAGTGGAGTGTGAAACTCAGTCAAAGAGAGAAGCTGGGGGTCACAGCCAGAACCTGACATAAGGGGCAACACTCATGAATGAGAAAGGGAATTGAAGTTAGAGGGAAAGAAGTCAGTCTCCTCAGGGGATAGAAAGCAGAGACTGGGACGGGATGGGCAGGGTCTGACAGAGCTACATTGAGATACGAGACTAAGTTAACAGTTAATAACATCCCAAGTACACCACAGGCATGAACAAGGAGCCCCATGTTAATTCAGTCCCAGGGGCTGGAAGGAAGGAAGGAAGGAAAAAAGGAAGGAAAATGGAACTTGGGGGCCTGGAGAGGGGGGAGTCAGGGATGGGCTGAGGTTAACAAGTGAGAGAAAGAAGTTGCACTGACCCAAAACCAGGGGGCGGGAGGGAAGGCCAAAGGCAGGTGTAGAAACTAAGATGTGGATATCAGAAAACTGGAGAACCGAGAGAAGGGACTGCCAAGCCAAGCAGGCAAGCAGGAGACTGGTCCTGGAGAGCCTGGGAGACAGGCAAGTGCTATAAGTGATGGGTCGCCTGGTCAGGCTGGCTTTGGACAGGGTGGCAGCCAGCTGACGGGGCTCAGTTGCTGTGAAAACACTCACCCATGCAGGAAGCAGGTCTGTGGCAGCCACAGAAAGTGCCTGCAGGCAGAGGGCCTTAATGGCACTGAATTCCAGTGTAACAGAGGAGTGTCCCGGGCTGGTGGGGCCTGGGTGAGGAGCACAGCTTCCTGAAAACTGCCTGCGGTGGGCAGAGACAAACTGCTGGTGGGAGACAGCCCACCAGCCTGCCTGTGCCAGCCCCAGTCTGCAGAAGGACAGGGTCATTGGCCACTAAGGTGCAGTTCCTGGGCAGCTCTAAGTCCCAGCTGCAGAGCTGAGAGGCCCTGGGGTGCCCCCTCGTGGTCCTCCCGTAGCTGGAACTGAAGCCAGGGCTCCCTTCACTCCAGCCGTCATTGCTGTGGGGGATGGGTGCATCAAGCTACAAGCCCCACCTTTAACAAGAGCCTGCAGCTGTGACCCTGGTCTTGTCAGGCAGGACTGTCAAGCACATTCCTCAGGACAGCCAGGAACCTACGTCTGATGGGGAAACTTATGTGTCAATTTCACTGGGGCACAGGATCCCCAGATATTTGGTCAAACCTTTTTCTGGGTGTGTCTGTGAGAGTGCTTTTGGGTGAACTGAACATTTAAATTGCTAGACTGAGTAAAGCAGATTGCCCTCTGTAATGCTGAAGGCTTGTATAGAACAAAAGGGCTGACCCTCTCTCAGGTAGAAGGGAACTTCCCCTGCCTGATTGTTGAGCAAGAACACTGATCTTTTCCTGCCTTCAGACTCAAACTGAAACATCGGCTCTTCTAGGGTCTGGAGTCTGCCAGCTTTGGGGCTAGAAGTACACATCGGTTCTCCTGGTCTCCAGCTTGTCCACTGAAGATCTTGGGACTTCTCCGTCTCCATAATCACACGAGCCAATTCCTTATAATAAATACATATACTTCCTATTGGTTCCTCTGGAGAACCCTGACTAATACACCATATACCATGTGCACAACACATTTCCCATACACAAGGGGACAGCCCATTTTCTCTCTCCCCATGCCTTCTGCCCTTTCCTGATAAACCTGGCCCCAGAGTTTGTGTTTATAGGGTTCAGCCTGCCTAGATCCCTCAGTCAGCCACTGAAAAGCCAGCACCCGGATGTATGCATGCCCTTGTCCTGGCCAGTCAGCGTCCCTGGGAAGACCACACCAATGATCCCTCTCCTCCTGCCCCTGAGCCTTGTGGCTGGAGAAAAATCACAAAGGCTGACCAGATCCTTGAGCTCTCTGGGCTCAGCTGGGTCCTCTGATAATTGTTCAAGGCCTTTGACGGCTCACTCTTGGCTCCTCGTCCAAACACTGTCCACTCGCCCAAGGCTGAACCCCACGCTTGCCTTGCCATTTGACAGGAGCTCCTGCAACGTCCCTTCTCTCCCCGTGTCTCTGATCTTCCCTCCATCCCTTTCTCTGTTCCTCCAAGACAGAAAGGTCTTTAGGCCACTGATATAAAGGCAAAGTTCTTGAGGGTGCCGTGTCCACAGCCAACTCAAACCTACACATGGAGAAGAGGTCCCAAGGGTCTGCACGGTCATTTGGGGTCAGCAGCACTTCTTCATCAGGGATGGTTCTCACCTCTGGCCTTCTTCCCATGGGATGATCTCAGGGGACCAGCCCTGGCTAAGGCAGACACCCCCTCAGGCACCCAGAAGGGAGGCCACAGCCCAGGGCAGCCTCTCCAGCAGGTCCCTCATCCTGTGCAAGACCATCGCTCTTATCAAGGCTTTTCCAATCAGGTCCTCCTTCCTGACTTGTAGATAATTCCCTTTGTTTGCACTTGTATATTCAGTTGTTCTCTCTCCTCTAGATCCTTACCTTTGGTTTAAAATACACTTAAAACTTTTCCAGCCTAAATTGTCCCCATCTCAATCCTACTGTTTCCCCTGCTACTGCTTTAAATGTCTCCTTTCCTTCCCAGGCAGTTTCCTTGAGAGAGTAGCCAGTACTCACTACCATGAGTCAACCTGATCATTCTCTCACTCCCAAATTCTGGTTTCCATGCCCACCCCACCCTCAGTTCCACTGGCACTGCTCTACCAGGGTTGGTAAAGATCCAAGTCATCAAATTCAAGGCTCACTTTTCAATCCTTTCTGGATACGCTGTTTACCTGAGTTTGGGGGAATGAAAAGAAAGAATGTGTGCCCACCCAGAGTACTGACAGGGGAGCAGGATCATGTGAATTCTAACTAGAAAAGGTAGATCCAAGGAGAAAGCAGTTCTTGGGCACGAGAGTCAGGGCTAAGAAATCCAACTTCATCCATCCACCTTGCCAGCTGGATGCTGGCACTTGACCCAGCCAAGGGAGTGGACAAGTTTCCTGACAGGCAGATGTTATCATCCTCACCACACCAAGAAGGAAACTGAGGCTCAGGAAAAACAAACAAACAAACCTATAGATTGCCCAAAGTTACACAGGAAGTTAGGATCAGAGCTCCTTCCACACATAGTAATATGTCAATTATATGTCAATTATATGACATATATATGTCAATATGCCACAGCATAGCAACCTTGTAATACTAATAACGTACTTCTGGCATATGCTAAGAACTTTACAGAGCATCACCTCATTTAATCCTCTCCCAAAGTACAGACTAGTATCTCCACCAGATCACTCTACACTTCTGCTTGCATGTCTAATCGACATCTCAAGGGTGACACATCCCAAAGTGAGCTTGGGATCTTTTCCCCAAAACCTGCTCCACTTGTAGGTTTCACCATCTCAATTGACAACAGCCTCTTCATACTAGTCGCTCAACACAAAAAATTGGAGTCATCCTTGACTCCTCTCACACCTCACATACAATTTCTCAGAAAGTCCTATTGCCTCTACCCTCAGAATATGTCCATCATCTGCCTACTTCTCATCACTTCCACTGCTGCTGTCGTGGTCCCAGCCACTCTCATTTCTCACTTAGATTACCTGGTAATCTAACATGTCTCTCTGCTCTTTTCTCTCTCACCTCGCTCTGCCGAGTAACCACTCCCCCTTTCTATTCTTCTCAAAGCAGCCAGCGTGATTCTTTTAAAACTAAGACAGAGCATGACCCTCCCGGCTCAAAACTCCATCTGACTCAGACGAAAACTCAAAGTCCTTACATGGCCTGCCCCCCAAGCCCTATGGAGAGGTCCATGTCCTGCTACTCCCCGCCTTGATCCTAACACTCCAGCCATGAAATAGCCTCAAACACACCAGGCCTGCTCCTGCCTTAAGGCCTTTGCACTCTGTTCCCTCTACCTGGGGGCTCTTCCCCCCAGTAATGGTCATACCCCTCGTCTCCTTTAAATCCACTCAAATCTCACATTCTCATTTTGACCTGCTCTAACCCCTCGCGACTCCTGATTTCCTCCTTATTTTCAGCTACTTTTTCCTTTTTCATAGCACTTATCACCTAATAGATTCTATAATGTACTTATTTGTCTCTCTCCACTAGAATGTATACTTTTCAAGGACAGTGATCTTTGTTTTGTTCACTGATATATCCCAAGCTCCAAAAGAGCATCTGGCACATATTCAAATTGTTGAATGAATGACTCACTGCATTGACACCTTAGGATGCTGTCAAGAACAAAGTCCTTTAAAAGGCACCTTGATGTCGATTATCCCATTGAAGTACCAATTGAGACCCTTGCGCTACTCTCTGGCTCCATCTGGTGGCAGCTGTTTCTCTCCTCTCAGTGCGGTTCCAAGTTTACTCGGAACTACTTAGCTCGATTCTTACTGAGTGCGCATCGGACCGAAATCAAAGAGCACAAACGCAGAGCAGAACATTGTAGCCGTGAGTAGCATCGTCAGAAACCAATAAGCACAAAGATTTAGTTCACGTGGTGCAGATTCAGCCTATCGTGCTCCTAATCTTTGCGAACTCACTCCCTTCTGCGCCTGGCTCCTTCTTTCTCGACAAGATGGCCACGCCGGCAGTACCGCCGAGCGCGCCTCCCGCCACCCCAACCGAAACCCCGGCTGCGGCCTCAGACCCGGCCCCGGCTCCAGCCCCAGCCTCAGCCTTAGCGCCGGCTCCAGCGCCGGTTCCAGCTCCAACGCCGGCTCCAGCCTCATCCTCAGACCCGGCGGCAGCAGTGGCTACGACCGCGGCTCTGGGCCAGACCCCGGCCTCAGCGCCAGCCCCAGCGCAGACCCCGGCACAGTCGCTGCCTGGCCCGGCTCTCCCAGGCCCCTTCCCTGGCGGCCGCGTGGTCCGGCTGCACCCGGTCATTTTGGCCTCCATCGTGGACAGCTACGAGCGACGCAACGAGGGCGCTGCCCGAGTCATCGGGACCCTGCTGGGTGCGTGGTCAGAGAAAATTGACGTTCTCTTCTACTTCCCACCTGCCGTTTATCTTGTTCCCCTCACTTCCCACCCCCATTGTAGTTATTTATTGAATAAATAGCGTGTGCCAAGTGATTTACATTTTATCTTTAATCTTCCCAGTAGCATTTCACGTCAAGTATGATTAGTCCCAATTTACGAAAAATGAATTCAAACTCTGACTAGGACGTCAAAACCCTAAGCCCAGTGACCACGTTTTCCCCCCTTATTTACTGGTAAATGTCTTTATTTTCCAGGTGTTAAAAGAGAAGTTTTTCCTAACCACTTGGCATTGGAGTGGGGACGCCTGTAAAAAGATATCCCTCTCACCAAGTAAACCGGTTTGGCAGGAACCCATTTAGGGTTTCAGTAATATTCTGCTTTCCTAAACGTCTAAGCCTGAGCCTCTTGTTTCTCAGTCTCCCTAATATTAGTCCCCAGTGAGATATGGACCCCGTTCCCCCAGGGCAGTCTCTGATTCTCCATTTGGACAGAGACAATTGTAATATCTATTATTTGTATTAACGTGCACATGGAGAAATAACCTTTTCCCTGCCCATGTTCCAAATTTGGGAAATTGATATTTTATGTTACAGTAAAATTGAGAAGCCCTAAAGAGGGATTTCTGACAATATATCCCTTTCTCTGGGGACTGCTGGTCCCATCAAATTAGTTTTCACTCCATCTTGGTCACAGATTTTGGACACTTTTGTGAATCCAATTTAGTCACATGTATCATTTCTCTTTCTTACCCTTGAACGTGTAATAGTTTCCATCGTAGAAGACAATTGGTGTATTGCGAAGAGGATGATAGTTGTCGGCAGACTCCAGCACATATTAGCTAAGTCTGTTTCCTTCAGGGCCTACTTTAGATTTAGTCTGTGAGAACTAAATTATCGCAGAAGGCATCTAACTGTGCTGGCACAGACTAGGTACGAAACAGCTGTTGGTTTGCCATCTTCCACCACATCAGGCACCCTCCTGACACAGACACACGTTCTCTCCCTCTTTATCTTTGAGGGTGTAGCATTTTACAGAAACTTCAGATGATCCATTATCTTTCAAGCATTGCCATAGTTGTCTCAGATCAAGCCTTTGTATTCTCTTTGCCTGTTCTCCCTTCTTTTATCCTTTAAGTTTCACTCATCTTCCAGGTTCCCAGGAAAAGTTTTCACTCTCAGTCCTTCATCCCATATCCCCACCCTCACCCCCATTCTTAACCTTCCAAAGTATGCATGCCATCATTCTGTGACTGCCCTGCCTTGAGCTTCTGTAGTAAATGGTTCTTGCATCACTGACTTGGCACTCCACAAATACTAGCTTGCTGTTTCAGCTGCACTGTCAAATTTTCCAAACTCACTAGAGCTATTTAACTAAATAAACAATTTTCCACCCTAGGTTTGTGCTAAGTGCCCCTAAACATTATAGTGACTCTAGTTAGACCAACTGTAATCTAGATTTTTCAGATCCTCTTTCAGAATGGAGTCATGGTACAAGGCTAGGTGTTACAGAGGCATTGCTTACTGAAGAATGAAGCATAGATTCTGCTTGCTAGGAACTTAGATATTTTCAGTTAGAAATCAATTCATGAGACATATTCCATTTGGTTAAATGAAAATCAGTGGTACCTTTTATGTTACCATAAAACTGTTAGTTACTTAGAATTCAAAGTTTGATCAAACAAGCTCTACTCTTAACCTTAAATTGAAGCTGAAGATATACTCTTACATGCAAATAATTAGAATATAATGTGATAAGTGCTCTAGTAGAAGTGTGTTATGGTGGCATGCAAATACAGAAGACTTAACTATTTCAGATGCTCGAAGTGGTCAAGTCTGTTGACAAGAGATCAAATAGGATAAAGAATATGTATCCACACTACTGTATATAAAATGAAGAACCAGGACTTGCTGTATAGCACAGGGAACTGTACTCAATATCTTTTTTTTTGACATTTATTTACCTATTTGTTTATTTATTTATGGCTGCATTGGGTCTTCGTTGCTGCACGCGGGCTTTCTCTAGTTGTGGCGAGCGGGGGCTACTCTTCGTCACGGTGTGTGGGCTTCTCATTGCGGTGGCTTCTCTTGTTACGGAGCACAGGCTCTAGACGCGAGGGCTTCAGTAGTTGTGGCTCATGGGCTTTAGAGGGCAGGCTCACTAGTTGTGGCGCACGGGCTTAGTTGCTCCGCGGCATGTGGGATCTTCCTGGACCAGGGATCGAACCCATGTCCCCTGCATTGGCAGGCGGATTCTTAACCACTGCGCCACCAGGGAAGTCCTCAATATCTTGTAATAACAAAATGGAAAAGGATCTGAAAAAGAATATATATATGTATGTGCGTATGTGTATACATACATAACTGAATCACTTTTCTGTACACATGGAACATTGTAAATCACCTATACTTCAATTTAAAAGAAGAAGTATGTATCCATTTGGTTTGGGGGCATAGTTTCAGCTAAGGGGGCAGAAACCATAGTGAAGCGGAATTAAACAGACGCTGATGGGTATAGGCAACGTTGCAGTCTGTGGTGGGGAGGGAAGCACTTGAAGCCGGGGTGGGCGGTGCCAGTAGATGAGAAACAAAACGGAGAGGTCAAGGGACCAGCGGTCTTAGGACGAGAAACAAATGTAGCTAGAGTAAAAGTATCATCGGAACTAGACGAATAAAAGTTTGTGGTATGATGTTTAAGGTTCACGGGGGGAAGGTTTCTGGTTGATGGTAGGGTTAAGGTTATGACTGTGGGACCATGGCTGAAGGGAGGTATGGGGGAAGCTCCCTAAAACTGTGCTCTCAGGATAGGCTGCTATATGAGTGGTCTCTGAAGACATGATGAGAATCTTCCAGGGAGCTCTGCAGATGAAATTATATTAAGGAGAAAGTCTAGAGGCTGAAAAATGAAGCTCACAGAGTGAAGATCTGGAGTAGGACCGGTAGCAGGAAGTGACAGACAGGCGAAAGGAGACCTTGTAAGAATAGACCCTGTTTGCTGATAGTTAAAGAAGAGAGTTGGAGATGACTCCAGAGTTTCATTTCTCTGGAAAATCCTGGTTCCATTGGTGCTCATGGCTGACCCTGGAGCTTAGGAGTCCAGTTTGGGTTTTTGTTTCCTTGACTTTGAGGAGACCTCTTGAAAGCATTTGGGACGGTTGGGAGCCCAGGGTTTTATAACACATGGACAATACTGTCTCACAGGAACCGTTGACAAGCACTCAGTGGAAGTCACCAACTGCTTTTCAGTGCCGCACAATGAGTCAGAAGACGAGGTGAGTGGGAGTTTGAGACCCCCGTGCCGTCTGTAGCTACTCCTTTGCTGGCCTCTTCGTGAGGCCCCTCCTGCGCCACAGTGTGTTGTGCTCATAACTAGAGCTGCAGTTAAAGAGCTTCGTTCCATTTGTGCATATTTCCCGGGCCTCTTCTGTCTGTTGGGAGTGGCCTCTTGTCCTGTTGATCCATTTGCTGTGGACTTCTGGCTTCCTAGCTTCCTTTCCTGCCTTCCTTCTCAGGTGGCTGTTGACATGGAATTTGCTAAGAACATGTATGAATTGCACAAGAAAGTCTCTCCAAATGAGCTCATCCTGGGCTGGTAAGTTGGGACGAGGGGATGGAAAGTCTCAGTGGTTGATTGCCAACATCTTTTGTCACCTGACTAGGCATCGTGCACCCTCTTTTGGAGACAGAGTACTGAAAGTGTATTATCTCAAGGAGCTATGAATTCAGTGTGTGTTGCTGGCAGTTGTGATCCTGTGAGGCCAAGAATACTTACTTTGGGCTGCAGCTTTTACTGAGCAAGTCTTTTTTGCCTTGCTGGTGACTTAGAATTTTCAAGAGCTCTAAGGCAGTCTTTATTTGATTTGACACAATTTTCAGTGTGTGTATTTTTTTGGCACGTGTTGTCCCTGGGGGTATAACTACACCCCGACCAGGGGTGTCGGGTACCAAGAGACACCCGTGCCACCATCCTGTTTGGTATTGATGTCGCACGTAGCTGTGAGTCCACAACTGTGTTCCATTTTCCAGGTATGCTACAGGCCATGACATCACAGAGCACTCAGTGCTGATCCATGAGTACTACAGCCGGGAAGCCCCCAACCCCATCCACCTCACAGTGGACACGAGCCTCCAGAACGGCCGCATGAGCATTAAGGCCTACGTCAGGTGACCAGAGTCTTGGGCAACAAGGGCATGAAAAGCTACCTCGTGCATCCTGTGCCTGGACGCCACCCCCGCCTCCACCCCACGCAGGTGTCATCCTTCAGCGTGCAGCTCGCTGCCTAAGGAAACCCCTTCCTCCCTTTCAGCAGTTATCCCTGGAGAGGTTTTATTCCGAAACAAACTCTGTCCCTGAAATTTCCACTCACTTATCCTTGCCTACCCAAATTTCTGCTCATTGCTCATAACCAATTTCAAAGGGCAGCCCTTTAGGTATTTGAGCAAGCTCGTTTTTCCTGTCATCTTTTCTAGAAGTTAACTGTTACACAACTCCTACAGCCGATCCTCACATAGTGTTCTGGTCATGATTCTTCTCCACATTCACTGATTTTCTGAGTTGCCCTTCAGTTTGTCGTTATCACTAAAACTGTGCACAGGACACAGGGCAGTACAGATTAAAGAATGGCTGTCCTTGTTTTGGACATGTCTGTTAACCTGGGATAGAGTACAGTTTGGATGACAGTAACGTTACCCTGTTGGCACATTAAGCAACTAGAATGCTGGTTGATGGGAGATACTGGGAAAGGCTCTAGAGGCGTGCCGAGGAAGGGGCGGCTGTAGGAGTTGGAAGGATTATATTTTCTGCTTAGAATGAAGCCCTTTGTTAGCACATCTCTTACTTTAACTTTGTGCCATTTTTGTGTCTGACACTGAAGTGACCAGTTACCTATTATGTGGTAGGACAAAGATGGTGGATGTCAAGTCCTTATGGGCCAGTTGGTGTACCACTAACCTCTAGCTGTTGCCTGATTTCTTAGCCTTTCCAGGTATTTCAGACTCCCCAAGATCCAGTGAAAGTGTGTAGTTGACATAGTAAAGGCAGTCACCTTTACTAAGATTACTTACAGCACCCAGTCTGATCTTGATGGTCCAGAGTCGACTTTTTTTTTTTCCATTGCTGATGAGGAACTTGGTCCCAGAGAAGACCTGTCCTGTCACTTCTTTCTGTGAGGAAGGATGTCTAGGCAGCTAGTTCCACAGGGAAATCCAGTGTCCTGTCCTCAACACTGAGATTTCAGTGTGTGAAGTAATTCTCTATAAAGGGTCCAGGCCTGGTCCAAAAGCTGAGTCCCTTCTCTCAGGCCAAGGGTTTGGTGTGTGGAATGAGCTAAAGGAAGAAAATGACTTGTTCCCTTTAGCCCTCTGGGCTTCAAGTGGCCCAGCTTTCTTCTTTCAGAACCTTGGAAGCCATACTCTTGGTATGACTGCTTTCCCAGTCTGAGCTAGACATGAAACCCCCTCCCAAGTCCATCTGTTAACCACCTTGGCTTTTCTCTCCCCAGCACTTTAATGGGTGTTCCTGGGAGGACCATGGGGGTGATGTTCACCCCTCTGACAGTGAAATACGCATATTATGACACTGAACGCATTGGAGGTGAGTGACTTCCCCATACCCGCTTGCTAGGTCTTGGGCATTTTTCAGGGGAGGGGTTTCTGTTCTGTAACAAGGATGGAGGGCCTTGGGTGTGTTAAGAGGAACAGTTGGTGTAAGGTTTGTGATGACTAGAAGTCATTCTTCTGTAGAAATGGGACTTGAGGAATTATTTGTGAAATTGTTAGAGGTGGGAAATCATCAGCACCAGAGGCTACACGGCCATTCATATGAGACCAGAACCAGTGATTAGCATACTGGGTGTAGGAGTTGAACCCTCTCCGGAGAAAGAAAAGCTAATAAGGGCAGGGCAGGGGGGTTTGGGGAAGCTGACTCAGTCCAAAGGGAGGTGGTTAGAGGTCTCTTTCCTGATGGGATGACTGAATTCTCTGTGTCACTTCTGCCCCCAACCCACTCGCACAGTTGACCTGATCATGAAGACCTGTTTTAGCCCCAACCGGGTAATCGGCCTCTCCAGTGACTTGCAGCAAGTGGGAGGGGCATCGGCCCGCATCCAGGATGCCCTCAGCACAGTGTTGCAGTACGCGGAGGACGTGCTGGTGAGGAGCGGAGGGAAAAGGAAGGAGGAGGGCGTGATCTCCACTCTGAGATGGCTGGGGATGTGCTGGTGAAGTGACAGTCTCGGTGGTGAGAATTAACTGTTCCTCGTTGACTCTTTGGTGTTCAGTCTGGAAAGGTGTCAGCTGACAATACCGTGGGCCGCTTCTTGATGAGTCTGGTTAACCAAGTACCCAAAATAGTTCCTGAGGACTTCGAGACCATGCTCAACAGCAACATCAATGTGAGTGCCATCCCTGGGCTTCTGGGAGCCTGTGCCTTCCTCCACCTCAGCCGTACACCTGTGGAGGGGGTTGGGGAAGGTGACCTGGAGGGGATAGAGGAAACAGGGCTCCGCCTTTTGCCCCCTTGCAGTCCAGGCTCGGGGGAAGAGAGCACAGGGGCTCGGAGATTCCCCTCCTGCTGTTTCCTTGCTTCCTGTGGTTCAGGTGTATCAGTGGAGATGAGAAAGTGTTCTCAGGCATTTCCTTCCTGTCTTCCACCTTCCACTCTTGCTCAGCCTCTCCCAGCTCTTGTTTATCCAGGACTGCCCACACCCAGTGTCCATCATACACCTGGCCAAGACCAGCCTTTCTGCTCACTCTTTACCCAGCCCCTCACTCATCCTGGATTCCTTCTCTTCCAGGACCTGCTGATGGTGACCTACCTGGCCAATCTCACGCAGTCACAAATTGCCCTCAATGAGAAACTTGTGAACCTGTGAATGGTCCGCAAGCAGCCCTCCTACCAGGCTGGGCCCCAGCCAACCCTGGGACTCAGAATGGAGTGAAGGAGAAATGGTTTCTTTGTGGTTTGAGTCACACTGAGTCAGTCAACTGCTTGTGACTGTAAATAAACATAGCCTACCTTTTGTAAATGAATTCCATATTATGTGAGTTTACCTCTGGGTGGAATGGAGAAGACAGTTCTGGAGCTCACACAGAAACCAGGAAGTGAGTACTCTGGTGGAAGTTGGTTGTGTGTGTGGCCTTACTCGTCTTCAGTAGTCGCACCCACAGCCCAAGCTGCTTTAGCTGCTTCTGACCTGAGACCAGATAGCCTTCTCAGCAACCTGGTGGTACAGGGGCACTTGCTCCCCACTCTTTTGCCTACGTTCAGAGCAAACTGTCTCCCCAAAAAATGATTTTTATCACTTTTCTTTCATAGCATCTTAAGTGGATGGCAGTACAAAGAGTTGCTTTGTGCAGTTTGAAGTATCTGGAGGTGTGCTAGTGAAGGGAGAGAGGTGGGAGAGAAGGGGAGGAGTGGATACAGACCTCTGTCCTGAGACCCATGAGTGTGCGCTGGTGCAAAGACAGCCTTCTCTGTGGTGAGGATAACTGCGCTTTACCAGATTTTCTCCTTTGATTTTCAACCTGGAAAGGTGTCCACTGACAGTAGTGTGAACCATTTCTTGATGGGTCGTGTGGTTTCCACAGGAAATGAAGATGAGAATCCATGGAGGGAAAATAATTGAGAGACTTGGGTACTTAACCTGAACTGTAAGAGTAAAGGGTGTGGTCAGTGTTTTAAAGCACCTGAATCATAGGACAGAGCTGTTTGCCATGTGGTCCAGGGAGGTAGGATTAAGATCTGTAGGTTGTTTCCCTCCATTTTGGTAGGGAAAACAGAAAAGTGAATAATCAGTTGAAAAACAGTAGAAAGTCAGTGCTGGGTCTAACATTTTTTGAGCTTCTACTATGTTTGGGGTTAGTTTTAATTATATTGCAAAAGGAGCTAGGGTTCAGAGGAGTTGAGTACATTGCTTGAGGCGACACAATTAGTAAGTGATGAAACAGGATATGAATCCAGGCCTGGATTTTTTTTCATGTGCCACCCTCTGCTTCACAGTTTAGCAGCCCGATGAAATACTCTAATAAAGCAAAAATGCGACATAACCGGAATATATAAGGATTGACCAGCTCTGTCAGAGAGAGTCTACCTAGGACATGATATCCAAGCTGGTGTTTTTTGTTTTTAAACCAGGAAATCAGGAAAGGGTGATCGGGACAGAGGAAATAGATGTTAAAAAGCTTAACCTGTTCAGAATCTAAGGAGACGTATGCAGGAGCCAGACCGTAAGGCCCTCAGCCTGTGGAGGTTGGAGTTTTATCCTGGAAGTCGTGGGGGAAAGCACTGGATAATTTTAAGCAGATTTAATCAGATTTGGATTTCAGGAAGATGACCCAGTACTGGTATAGAGGAAGGAGGGAAAGGGAGAAAAACAGAAGGCAGGGAGACAGAGAGTCGCTGTGATTGTTGAGAGGTGATGAGAGCCCAGATTAAGGCAGGGGCAGTGGGGATGGTGACGGAGACTTGGATTCAGGGGGACTTGGAGTCTGGTTGACACCTGGATGGTGAGGGATGGGACGAGTCTAGGATGTTGCCTGGTTTCTGATAAAGGTGATTGAAAGGGTAGTGGTATATGGAAACCCTGGCTACTCAAGAGTGGTGGAAGCTGAGGATGCAGAGAGGTGTGTCCAGAGTTCAGGTTACAGGGGTCGTTTACCAAATGAAGTTTTAAATGCAAATAAATAATTGTGACGTATTTGGTAAACTGTCGGACCGCACCAGATCTTTTGAGGAAAGGCTGAAGAATTCAAGTTACCTGTTTGCTTATGTTAATACTTACCAAATGCTAGCCAGTGTGCTAAGCAAAAGGTCCTGCTGCCTGCTTAGAATCCATGGGAGGGACAGACAAGTAAAGAGACCATCACCTTGGGACTCACAAGGTGTTGTAGGTCGTGGAAAGCTTCCAGTTAGGGAATGAAATCTAAGCTGGACTTGAAGAATGAGAAAGAGACAGGTAGAAAAAGAAGAGAGAGGAAGATAAGGCATTCTGTGCACAGAAAATAGGGTGTGCAAAGGCTCAGTGTTACCAGTGTCACTTCGTCGTTGCCCACTCCTGTCTATGGAGATGTTCATAAGGCAGAGACACTCCTCTGTGCCTAAAAGGATGCTGGATTTTT
Source organism: Balaenoptera acutorostrata (assembly GCF_949987535.1). NCBI lineage: Eukaryota > Metazoa > Chordata > Mammalia > Artiodactyla > Balaenopteridae > Balaenoptera > Balaenoptera acutorostrata. The sequence continues at coordinate 49,058,608 of NC_080072.1, read as the reverse complement.
TCCCCCAGCCTTTGCTTATATGTGCACAAGTTTGTCTATCCTGTGAAATGTGTGTTCACACGTTCTCTTTGTATGTGGTTGTGCCTGTGCTGAGAACACTGCAGGGTGTGTCTGGGCGCATCTGGTAACTAACTGGTCCCTCCTCCTCTGACACCTCCCCCCACAACCGCTCCATTCCCCAGGGTTCTGGCCTGGGTCCTCTGCCTGGAGGAGCTCAGGGATGCCTGGGACCGATGACTGCCTGTGTGTTAAAGATGCCCAGGCTCCAGCTCTGGCCCAAATTCAGAACTGGTTTCCTGATTCCAGACTAGTTAAATGAACACCAGATCTCTCACCTGGATGTCTCAGAAGCATTTTAAATTCAGCACGTTTCATATTGAATTGATTGTCTCTTCCTCACCCACAAATCACTTCCTCAGGTGATGATGCAACCATGTCCCCAGTTGTCAAAGCCAGAAGCCTTGGATGAATCCTTGATTCCCCCTCCCCCCATCATGCCTCAACCAATTTCTCACAACTGCCATCACTCTTGCCCTCCGTGATATAATAAGAAATACATATTTTCATCCACGTTCCTAGGTTCCTGGCTTGCAGCTCTTAAAACTCTTTGGAATTTCGTAAGTGATAAGACATACAAAGATGTAAAGAGACTCTTGTTATTCCTAACCAGCCTCTTTCAGCCACACCTGAGTTTATGTTAATGAAGTGATTTTTGGAAAGCTCCTAGATAACCACAGGATGGGGGCTGGTTGCCATATGAACCAGCCATGTGATTGGAACTTTCAGCCCAGGGTGGGGAGAGGGGCTGAAGGTTGGATCACAGTGACCACAGATTTAATCAATTGTGCCTGTGTGATGGGGCCTCCGTTAAAAACCCAAAAGGACAAAGTTTGGAGAGCTGGGTTGGTGAAGAAGAATGTGTCCAGGAGCAAGACACATGCCAGGAAGATAGCATACCCCAAACTCCACAGGGACAGTTGCTCTTGTGCCTGGGACCCTTGCAGACCTCATGCTGTGTGCCTCTCCGTTTGCTGTTCAGTCATACCCTTTAATATCCTTTGTAACAAAGCAGAAATGGTAAGTAGACTTTTCCTGAGTTCTGTGAGCTGCTCTGGCAAATTAATTAAACCCGAGGAGGGGGTTGTGGGAGCCTCCCGTTACAGCCAGTGGATGAGAAGCGCTGGTGTCAACCTGGACTTGTGACTGGCATCTTAACTGGAGGGGGGGGGGGGGTGGGGAGCAGTCTTGTGCGACTGAGTCTTTAGCCTTAGGGTCTGGTGCTGTCTCCAGGTAGATGATGTCAGAACTGAGTTAGACCAGAGGACGCTCAGCTGGTGTCGGCATTGCTTGGTGTGAGGAAATCAGCTGCATATCTGGTCACAGAAGTGTTTGATGTGAGTAGTCAGCGTGGAGTAGAGGAAAACAGGTTCCCTATTCCCCCTCTTCCATCCATTCTCACAGCAGCCGCACTGCTCTTGTAAATCGGACCAGCACACACCTCAGATGAAGTTCAGGGGTGTCTTATTGCCAGGATGAAGTCAAACATCTACCACAGCCTGTAGGCTCATCATGGCCTTGCCTGCCTCTCCAGCTCTGCCCCGTACACTCACAGCCTGGGCTGCCTTTGCCCTCTGCGTAGAATACAGCCCCTTTAGCTGGCTTAGTACTACTACTCCTTTAGGTTTAGTCTGGATGCTGCCTCCTCTTGGAAGGTGCTCCTATGCCGTGATCCCACAACTTCCTCCTACTTAGCGTCTATCTCACCATTTTGGACTTGGCTGTTTATCCTCTAAGAACACAAGCTCTCTGAGAGCAAAGACTGTCTATTCTTTTGGCTGTTAGATCCCAGAACAACCCATATACAGATTAGGTTCTCAGTAAATGTATGTGACGTGAATAAATGAATGGATGGCTTGTAGAATAGTTACCACGAGACACTCTGGGCATAGTAAGTTCATCAGCACCGGGATGTCCAAAGGCACCGGGATCCTTTGGAGAGGGGCTGGAGGGAAGGAGCACGCCAGACAGGTCATCTGTTTGACTCGTTTATCCTACAAGTATTTAGTGTACGCCAGACCTAGTGTAGGACGCTGGGGATACAGAAGTAGATGAACTGTGCTCTCTGCCCCCTATGGGTTTCAGTCTTGGAGTGGAGACGCACAGAAATAAACCATTGTGACAAAATGGAATAATTGCTGTAAAAGAAATAGGAACAGATCTTGGGGAGGCACAGTAGAGGGCATGCTTAAATCTGCCTGAGAGCTAGAGAGGGAATTCAGTCTTGAAAGACATTGGGAATTGACTGGACACAAAACAGGAAGAGCTTTGAAGAAAGTGGGATGAAGATCAAAATATTACTCAATTTTACAATGGCCTGTGGATAGGGAGTTGTGTTTCCAAGGATACAGCAGCCTAGAGGTAAAAATTGAGTTGTGATAACAGCCACGACAGAGTTTCCGTTGCCCTACCTTCTCTGTGGGGTCACCTGCTTCCTCAGATCCCCCCCAGACATCGTCTGGCGTGCCTCACAAGTTCTCTGAGCCTGGGGTTGATTATGTATTTTGAAATTTCAACTAAATTTTATAAAATAATTTTTAAAAATAGTATAAAATACTCATTATCCATGCCATTAAGCCTTCAAAAACCTTATTTTGAATAGTTTCATAAATTTCTATTACGTGGACAAGCTCTAAACAACTTTTTAGTGTTGGACTTCTGGGTTGTGTCCAGTCTTGTGCTAACATCATTCCATGGTGAACAACTGTGTGCAGACATGAATGTCTGGCTTTCCATTTCTTTGGGATGATCTGTATCCCCTACTTTGTGTCACACATTGTCACCTGGGAAGCCCACACAGTGCCATCCATCTTCTGCATGTGAAGGAGACCTTTGTGAGAGTAAATCACAGCTTCCTCTTGCCCTCTCTCCACTGTGGAGGGAGGGAGTGGGAAGCTGAGGGGACCAGAGACAATATGATCCCCCTCTGCCCTCTATGGGTCCATAATCGCCATAAAACTCTCCTCCATCAGCCCAAACCAGAGTCCCAGTAAAAATGAACTCAATCAAAGTAGCCTTGGAGAGCACGGGAGAGTCTAGGGACGTGGAAATCTGAACACGTTTCCCTGTTCCTAACTCCAGCCTATCTGCCCTCATGAGCCTGTGGGCTCCTTGGCCGCAAGAGAGGCCTTGGGCTCTGCTGGAGTCCCAAGAGAGAGAATTACTTTAGAGCTTTGTCCCTGGTGGGCCAGGGGAGTGCTGGGAGGCCTATACGGAGAGGTCTCTGGCAAGACCAGGAAGCTCTGGATCCTGTGAAGAACATGGCCCACAGCCACTGGTGGATTCTTGAGGGCAGCAGGTGCGGGGTCTTACTGGATTCTTGCTCTGGCCAAGAAGGATGGAACAGGTAAACTGAGCCATCCCACCCCCTGAGGCAGGGAGTCTGAGGCAAGGGCTTCAGCAGGGGATTGGCATCCTGCTCGTTTCTGCTCAGCTGGTTCTAGGCAGAGAGACCATTTCACCTTCCAGCACCCACAGAATTTCCAGCAATGGCCAGGCTCTACTCCACAGCAGGTCTCACTCAGGCCTTCTTGAAGAATCAAAGAGCCCTTTCTTACTGCAAGTTTGCTTGGCACAGCGTATGACTGTGACATCAGGTTCTAAGCATAGATGAAATTAGCATTTCTCCCACGTGCTAGCCATGGTCAGCATTTCCAGGAATGTTCAAACAGGGCCCAACTGCCGGAACTGAGTTGCTTTTACACTTACTGTAATGTCTAGGAATACATGCACTCTTGGTAATGCAAGCTCTAACAGGGTTAGCGAAATTTCGGTTGTCCCCCTTTTCCCCAGTGACGTCTCCCAGAAGGGAAAACAGTTGCATTTGGTGGTGATCTAGGCTGTGATTAGGTCCGTTTGTTCCATGATGGTCTGTCTGAGCCTTCCTGGTCTATCTTCTACCTCATTCGGGTTGCCAGTCCTGTGTTTATGTCTCTGTCTCATGATGATGGCCATCAGTTTTATAATGGTCTCCATGTCCCACAATGTTGGTCCCTCTGCCACTTAGTTCCCTGAGAGCATTGCTCTATGTCTGAGGCTTTCTGAGTCATGGCCACCAGAGGGCGCCCTTGCACTACTTAAAGTCTGTTGGTTGCCAGTTTACATTCCTTTTTCTGAGTAGTTTTCCAAGGGCCTGGTAAAGAAAAAGCACCTTCTGCTTTGGAGAGGCTAGATTGGTACACAGTAAGTGACCAAAGCTTCTGGAGATTCTTCTCTTGGTCACCTTTGAGCCATAGAATGATGACACCCAAGTATCTTACTCTATCCCCACCCCAATATCACTCCAAATAAGCATACTTCTTTTCAAAACATGGTTTGGAAACACAGTTTTAAGTAAATCTTCTAGGTCCCACTCTCCTTCCAATCAGATGGTAATCTACAAGCCCCTCTATACAAAAGTCCTGGAGCTTCCACTTTCCAGGAGAAACCCAGGCCCTGACCACCAAAATGAAGTTTCTGGGGCTTTCCAGCCAGGGAAGGAGTGGTACCAAAGCTCATATATAGTCCTCGGCACCGTATGAAAGAGCCTGGTCTCTCTGTATGTTACTAGAGTTTTGGGCGGGTGAGTGAGGGGCCTTCACCAAACTCTGGAGCTTGGAAGAAAGAGATGGTACGCAGCAGGATCACGTCCAAACAGTCCCAGGTAAGACTACTTGGCCGATTGGGATGCAAGAGATGGATCGAGGTAAGGGTTAGCTGAGAAACCCCAAAATGTAGCTGGAGAGGGGACATAACTTAGTTTGGGTCCCCTGAAAGTAAAACATGTGACAAGGACTTATGATGAAGGTAGTTGATGGGGAAGGTAATCTGTATTAGATTCCTAGGGTTGTCATAAAAAAGTACCACAAACTTGGTGTCTCATGACAACAGAAACTTATTCTCTCACAGTTCTGGAGGCTGGAAGTCTGAAATCAAGGGGTTTGTGGGTCATGCTCCCTCTGAAGCCTCTGGAGGAGGATCTTTCCTTGCCTTTCCCAGCTTCTGGTAGCCCCAGCCGTTCCTTGGTTTGCAGCTGCAACACTTCAGTCTCTGCCCCTGTTGTCATCTGGCATTCTCCTTGTGGTCTGTTTCCAAACATCCCTCATGTAAGGACACCAGTCATATTGGATCAGGGCTCACCCTATTGACCTCATCTTAACTTGTTTACATCTTCAGAATCCTATTGCCAAATAAGGTCACATTTCCAGATACCAGGGCTTAGGATTTCAACATATCTTTTGGGAGGGACACAATCAGCCTATAATATGCTCCAAGAAGCAGAAGTAAATGGAGACAAGGAAGGGAGGAAAGCCTACCATGCAATCTATGGTATTAAGCTGGTCGTTTCCATTCCACTGAGTATCTTCTAAGGAACTGTGTAAAATACCCCTGAGAATTCTCCCGCTGAAAGACTTGAAGGCTGGGACATTTAACCAGTTCTTCCGTTGGTTGAAGAATTTCTTAGGAGGTTAACTTCCTCGTATTTACAGGCTGCATCTACAGGTGGGCTGAGCGTACTTCGCCAACTGATGAGGAGAGCTTGCGGTTGTGAACACTGTGCCCGGAGCTGTCCACCACAGCTGTGCTGAAGTCGGGGAGGTTATGGGCTATAGCACAGGGAACAAAGTGTCTGTGATGGTGCACCCTTTGTATCACTCAGATCTGCTCATGACCCACAATAAGTCCACTCTGTCATTGACTCTTAAAGGGAGTGGTCAGTTGCAAGCTGTGTTAAAAAAAAAAAAACTTTCAACAGGAGAGTCAGTGGAACATAGTTCCCCTGCCGTGGTTGCTCCTAAGCCACTATTAATATTCATCATCTCCTTCCCAAAACCCAGCAACCAACGCTGGTCTGGATTGCTTGTCCTGAGGGTCTGAGCCCTTGGCTTCTTTGCCGTTATCAGGCTTTGTTGGCTGTGATTGCCTAGTCACTGTCATCACCAGGCCTGAAAGCACCAAGAGCCACTCCAGCACCCAGGTGTCAGGTGAATCCTCCCTGATCCCCTTATGCAGAATATCCTTACCTCTTCTGGACAGTCAGGGATGATTGCTCCCTCCAATATGATAACTCTCTTTTTTGCCTCATGGTCCACTGGCATGAGGAGCCCAAAATGGAAAGCTTCCCATGTTAACTAGTGGAAGATGTCCCCCACGGGATCAGGTCCTCTAACATAACAGAGCCAGTCACAGAAATGGCAGTTTCTGCAAGGAGGTCCCCAGGGTGATGATGAAAGGGGTCAGTTCTACTTCACCCCTTGGCTTCTTGGCCCTGTGTATTCTAGCTACCGGGGACATAGCGCTATATATCGGCTGATAGTTTAATGCATATACTGCATCCTGGAGGACAGTGTCCTCATCCACAGGGTGTCATCCTAAAGCTGGCTCCTTAGCCTTTAAAAGGGCATTCCCGCTTTCTACCCTCTGCTTCCAGGTAATGAAGTATATGGTGAGACCCCTTGTTTTACAGAACCATTGTCACAGTCCTTTACCATAATACACACCCTTCAGCTGAGATTTCACTCTACAGGATCCCAGGTTGATAATGAGACATTCTGTAAGTCACTGGAGAAACGCTACAGCATGGAAGATAAATCCATATTCAGAAAAGCTTTCAGTTCCAGTAAGGAGAAGAAGTCTGATGCAGTCAGCCTGCCAAGCGCTGGGGTGGTCTCCTCAAGGAGTGACACCATGATGAGGACCCAGCCCCTGCGACGAGCATTCAGTAGCAGCAGTAGGTATCAATAAATCAGCCTTGGTGAGAGGAGTCCCTGTCATTGGGCCTATGCAGAGCTTCCGTCTCTGCCACCTTCCCACTTTGTTCGTGGGCCCAAGCACTCACTTGGTTGAGGATAGAAACCAACTGATATCCACCAAACACGTCATTCTGTGTACCTGGTTGTTGAGGGCCTCCTCTTCTGCAGCAGATGCTTTCTGATGAGCAGTGACTTGAGACTCAAAGATCTGCCCAGTCTGACGCCTCTCCTATTAGTCCATCCACACGCCTTTCCCCCAGACTTCCTTCTCCAGTATTCCAATCTTCCTTCATCCAGGCCTCTGACCAACCAATTGAGTTATTCTCCACTGCTCAGAAGTCCATGTATATTCTCACCTCAGGCCACGCCTCCCTACATGCTAAGTTGATGGCCAAGTGTACTGCCCACGAGGAGGGTTTCCCTCACCACTCACCTTTAGCACTTGTCCCCAGTGGGTGTGTGGTATGGCTGCAATTCAATTTTGGTTCGTACCATTGTGTCACGCCAACCCATCCATATGCCAGCTTCAAATTTTTTTCCTCCTACAGCTGTGGTGGTCGGGAACCCCCCACACGCGTGAACGTGAGCTGAGGGAGCAGGTTGGTGCAACGGGTGTATGACATGCAGTCTAAACCACCTTTCCATGCAGCTTACTTGTGCCCTCTGAGCCTGACCTAAAAGTACCAGTGTCATCATACAATGAATCATCCTTTCAAGACTGGTGAACTAGTGAACGTAATCACCCAGTTCATGACTGGGCCAACTTACGACTGGTGGCCCAGACTGCAATGGGCGTTTCTAGTCATACAGTGTCTTGATGTCCCATTTTCAGGTCTTTGCAGGCTGTACTTGGGCCTGGTAGCACACCATGAGCTGCTTTTTCAAATGAGTAGTTCTGTGCTGCAGAAGGCATGGCTTAGCTCTCAAACCTGAAAGATCTCCTTTTGGAACTTCCCACAGACTCCATCCACACAGTGTTCCCATCTAACATAGAGGCCTCTGGCACTGTTGGACTTTCAGGTCATAGAACTCAAGAGTCAGGGCAGCTGGGACCTCAGCTTGAACCTGCTGAAGATGCCTTTCTTGCTTTTAGAACTAAAAGAGATAGTGGGTTCTCTGGTCTCATGTAATAAATCCATTCCCACATACTTACCTCCCCGAGCCCCCCGACACTCAGTAAACTGCCAACATAGTTCTTTTTTCAGGGTGGGTTCTCCAGAGCCAGACTCTGAAGTGAATACTTACGTACAAGCGATTTATTAAGGAAGTGCCCTAGTGCTGTGATGGTAAATGATTAACAACTGGCTCTTTGGAAAGAAAGCGTTGATTTATATAGCATTTGCCCATTTCCATGAATACTCCGTGGTGAATGCTCCCACCATGGCCAATTTAAAGCTACCAACAGGACGTTTCTGAACATGGAGTTGAGAAGAGATGCTAACAATTGGCTCTTGGTTCTGGTCAGCTCCAGCACGCTGCTGAAGTGCCTCTGCAGGAGACAAGGAAAGGAGTGGGTGCAGGAGGACAAGGAAGTAAAGCAAGAATGTGATCTCAGAGACCACAGGGAGGCTCCGGAGTACAAGTTACACCTCCGTGTTGCACGTGCCCAAGGCAAGGATGCTGCACTTTCATACGCCTGCACCTAAAAGGTGTTAGGCAAGGGCCACGCAGGGTGGAAGTAAATTCCTAGGTACCTATGGCTCTTTGTGTAGCTTCATAGTAGGAAGGCAGTCCTCTGAGGAAGAGGTGCAGGAGTTGGATTTTAGAAGCAAGCGTAGATAAAAGCTGTTAGTGAAAGTGAAAGGTGGGCAAGACGCACATAGGAATAGGAAAAAGGGACCCAAAAGGATCGGAGCAAAGCACCAATGTTGTCCTCTACACACGTCACTGCAGGGCCATCACCATATCCAGGCTTTAGGGAGTGATCGCAGCAAGTGTATCAGACCAGCTCCAGTTGCCCTTGCCTGAGCCTTCAATCCCAAATCACGGGAGAGTGCTCCCAGGTCCGTAAATTCTCCCCTATCTAACGTTATATTCCAATCTCCCCACCCCAGTCCCAGCCCAACACCCTCAAGTTCTGCTCCCACATAGGCTCTCCATGGGCCTACCACTGTGTATCAGACAGGGTTCAAGCAGAGGAGAACCCACTCTCCAAAAGAGGACAGAGACCTTTGTCTATCTTTGAGTGATATCCCTTCTAGCTGAGTCACATGCCCCTTTTGATATCCTGGAACTTAAAAATCCTGAAATTAAATTACTATTTACACGTCTTGTATTAGATGGTAAGGGAATGGGAGAGGTGAAGGAAAAATATCGCTTAATATATACACAAACATATTCATATCAGGAGAGGAAGAGCTCTTTCTACCAGCAACGGAGCCTCTGCATAATTTAGGGGTTCAAGGCCCCCACCTTCATCAAAATCTGCTCATGTGTCCTCATCCCAGTTTTCAGGTCCTACCCATCCCCAATCTCTTTAACAAGAGTCTGAGTGGTTGAGAATATAATTTGCATTATACTCTCAACCACCCAGGGGATTAGTCTCTGGATTTGGGTTTGGTTTTCAGGAATCTTGGCCCTGAAGCTACAAAAAAATAACAGTTTCTTTCAGGGCAACTAGAGAAGATTTTATGTCCCTTACCGGGAAGAAGACCTTGAACTAAGAATTTAAAACACTGACCTTATCATTTTTTCCCAGGTTCTCCATCTGCGCATAAAAGCAAATGATCAACCCCATTATACTCTTTATTTTCACTAAAATGTTCTATGGCAGCAAATACTTGGTCATCCAAAGCCTTGCCTTCTATAGGCATTTGATTACCAATGTCTTTAGATTATAATTTGAGTAACTGTTTCGCTCTTGCATGCTATGTTTTACCATTGTCCCCTTTGCCTATGGAAATAGGGTTGTTAATCATTTAAAATCTAATCAGATCCAATTCTGGTAATCCAAAACCAATTCAGAGACCCCATCCTGGAACCACTTCCCCCATACCATTTGATTGAGTCAGGGGTCAATCAGAGACACAGAACAACTATGAGTGATAAGGAGTGAGGAGTTCACCATATGCATTAGAGCTGACGGAATCACAGGCGCTGGTGGAGCAGTCTTGAAGAAGCTGAGGGGGAGACTTGGCAAGAGCTGGAGGGGCCACCAGCCTGGACGCTGTCCCCTGCCATCAATTCCAATCAGCGACAGCTTGTGGAGCTGCCACAGTGCCTGGCCCTGCGCAGACCTTCAGAGCATGTGTGTGCATGCCCATGTGCACATACTCACACACACACACACACACATATGCACACAGGCTGCTGCTTCTCTTCTGCCTCCAAATCTCACACAAACTGTTTCTTGGGGCCATTGTAACACAGAACCAGACAGGGAGGGATGTTCTGGAAAACATAGTTCCAGCTTAGCTAATTTGACACAGTACAAAGCTACTATGTACGTAAAGGCCAGATCTTTGGAAGGCTGAACCAGGAAGCAAGAGTGAGAGAGTGGAAAGAGTGATGCAAGAAAATGAGAAAAAAAAAGAGCGAGAGAGAGTGCCTTATTGAGCTAGTTACCTCTGTAGCAACCAAGGCGTACTCTTGCAAGGACTCCATGAAGAGCCATGTAGAAAGGCCAACTACCAGTTCTCCATTAACTGGGTGTTTGCCTTGGGATAACTCTCTTATACTTCCAGGCAGCACCTGTGGCTGTCCATGCACTGTGTTTCCTTCAAAGAAATTCCTGAGCCAGAAAAGCGGAAACACTGTGGCAGGTTCTTTAGGTGGGATGCTGGTAATATGCACAGAACTCTCCACCACAGCTGTACTGAAATCAGGTGGGCCTGGGGAGGGGTCACAAGGCACCACCAGCATTTGCTGCAGAGGGCTTGACTCCAAGAGCATTTATTGTCATAGCAACCCAGGTATCACTCACATCTGGGAAGGAAGAAACCTACACAGGGCCTCAGGGAGATTTGGAAGCAAAGGCAAGGTTTGAGCTCAGGGTTCCTACGCCCAGGCCAGAAGGTACTTTCTGAAGTTCTGCAATCTAAAGCATGTGTTACCAAAGGGAGAGGATTAAGTGATACACACTTTTAACAGTAGAGGTGGTTGATACCACCAGTGCTGAAGGGGGCTAGGATTCTGGGGTTCTCTGCCCAGGTAAGTAGAGTTTGCTAAGGTCTTGGCCCAGAAGCCAGCACCTTCAACTGCGGTGGGACCAGGCACAGTGCCCTGGGCTGACCAAAGCTACTAGTGGTGCCTCCATTGGCCACTTCTGAGCCAAGAGCGCTTGTCCTACAACCCCACCTGCACTCCAAGGCAGTGATGCACAAAGGGATCTTTGCATATCAGCGTTTCTTCAGGGGAATGCACAGGTTCCCACCTCCACTGCCCTGCCCCTTGGGCCCATTCCAAACTCCACTGGAAATCACATTTAAATCTGAAATTCAGTCAGTGGAATCCTTTTAGCAGGAGCAGCCAATGTCATTGATGTTGCTGAGTTACAAGCAACATCTAACTCAAGCTGGGACTCTTAGCCCCTTTGCAGGACATTTGGTCCTGTCAGAAACATCCATGAGCATATTTGGTCCCTGCCAAATGGTTTTGGACAGGACCAAATATCAAAGACCTTTTGGCGTAGACCAAAAGTCTCCATGGACATTTTGGACAGGACCAAATATGACAAAATATCAAGGACCATTTGGTGTGGACCAAATCTCTCATGGATGTTTTTGACAGGACCAAATGTCTGTTAACCCGTCGCCCAGCTCTGAAGGCAGTATCCAGAGAAGCCTTCTGCAAACTGTGAGAGGGGCTGCTTTAAAGGTATGATATTACTTTATAGATGTGAGTTCTAATGGGGGCAAGTCGTCTCAATGTCCAGGGCCAATAAGGCAATCTAGTTGGCTGGTCTGAACCCAAGGGAGAGGCCAGGGGCCAGTGACAAAGCTTCTTTTGCGTCTGACTCTGCACCCAAACTGTGAGCCAGTCAAGGGAGGAGTCCATGTCACATTCTCAGTGCCCACCCCAAGATCTGGCAAATCAGAGCAAGTTGCCACCTTGCTTAAAATCCTTCGATGACTTCCCATCCTAGACTTCTGGTCTAGGATATAGACCAGAATCTTCATGGCTTTCAAGGACCTGCATCACTTGCCTCCAGACCTCTACATCAGCTGCATTTCCCTCCACCACCAACCTTGGGCCATGGATTCCAGGTCCAGTGTTACCCTTTCTTTTTCTTAAACTTACAATATTTCTTTCCACTTCAGGGCCTTTACTCACGCTGGGCTCTGTGCCCGAAATGTTCTCATCCCCAACGTTACCTAATTAACTTATGTTAATCATTCAGATCCCAGCTCAAATGTTACTTCCTCAGGAAAGCCTTTTTGCATCCCATCAGACTAGACCAATTCCCTGAATCCCACCTTCCTGCACTTACATTCTCAGAGCATTCGCTACTTTATCATAGCTTTTTAATACAATTTGTAATTATGTATTTGAATACAAATGCCATAGTAATAAAGCTCAGGTAAGCAAAAATACAACTTTCCTTCTCTTTTCCTCTTACAAACAGCTCTTTAATACTCATTTCTACCAATGACAAAATTTAATCTTGCCAATTCAGGGTAAACTCAGGCTCTTCTGGAAGTTGCTCAATCTTGCTTCGGTGAATAGTCAATTCAGGATTCTCCTCCTACACAGAAAAGAGTAAACGTAGCAGGTCTGAGAAGGTGTGCTTGCAAGGTTGGCCCTTGGCTAGCATCTGGGAATTTGAATTTCAGGAGGGTTCCCCCCATTTCCTGATAAGAATGGCTCACTGTGCCTAATATGTTTATAAAAAATACGGTTTATGCTTTCTTTGGGGTTTCCAACTTTTGGTATGTGCTAGGTAAAGGGTGCCTAAGCAACCAGCCCCCAGTAAAGCCCCTGGGCATTGAGTCTTCAATGAGCTTCTCCGGTAGACAGCATTTCACAGATGTCACAACTTGTTGCTGGGGCATTTAGCCTGTCCTGTGTGACTCCACTGGGAGAGGACCCTGGGGAAGCTCATGCCTGGTTTCCTCCAGGCTTCATCCCATGTGTCTTTTTTCTCTGCTGATTTTGCTTTGCGTCTGGGCAGGAAAGGACTAACTTAGCAGGCCTGGGTTGCTCAAACCTTACACATTCCAAAGAAAGGTTTGTCTTCAGGACTGGTCCTTAGCCTGGCTTCTGGGAGATAACCTCTGGCCCCTTAGAATATTCTGCCTGATAAGAGGCTTTGGGGGCTGCACCAGTTTGACCAGATAAGTTTATCCTAAGAAAATGATTTATGTAGTAAACTCTTTCTGCTCTGGGGAGGCAGGGAAATTGTCCTGGTAGCTGAGGTCAGTCATACAGGCACATCAATATGACTTACCCTCCATCATAAACCTTGGACACCAAGGCTTGGGTGCGATTCCCTCGTTGGCAACATTGTTGCTGGGAGAATCACACGTGTTCTCATGTGACTCCACAGGGAGGAGTCACCTGGAAGATTGCACGTGATTTCTCTTGCTTTGCCCCAAAGCCTTTTCTCTTGGCTGATTTTAATCTGAATCCTCTCTCTGTAATAGACCACAACCAGGAGGATAAGAGCTTCTCTGAGCCCTGCCAAGTCCTAGTGAATCATTGAGCCTAAGGGTGGTCTTTTGGACACTGACATAGTATCCTTTCCCTATAATAAATGATAGCAATGAGTAACAACTATATAATGAACCCTGTGAGTTCTCTTAGCAAGTCATCAAACCTGGGGGTGGTCTTGGGGATCCCTGTTATTCTCCATCGCCCTTCTTTCCTAAACTCCTGAGAGAGAGGGGTTTTTGTATCATCCTATCTTCTAGGGAAAGGAAGGTATCTGATCCGTGATCATCTCTGTAAGAACTAACTTGTCTCATCTGGTTCATGTTGCCACACCTGCCAACTTTGTTCATGTTTGCCATCCCACTGTAACCTCTCTGGTCGTCTGGCCCATGTACTCCGTATCCTCCTCACGCAAACATTTAAGCCCGTTTGGGTCTACCAGCCCTCTTAGCCCTTTCATTTCCCTTATAGGAAGCCCAGAACTTTCCATGGCATTTTCTGGCACCATATTAAGGAAAAGAAACTCCGGGAGGCCCCTGGCTTCAAGACCATTAGTCTTGAATCAGCCATTGTTGATGTTCCCACCTCTGGCAATGAATGCTGGGAGCAGGGTATCTGTTTCCTGTGCACTAGGCTTCCCACAAATTTCACTGGATTTCTGTTTCCCCAGCTCTCTGTATTATTCCGCCTTGGATTATTTACATCACTATAAATATTTGTGGCTCAGAAAGAATGTAATGTTCTTTCTAAAGTTATCTAGCTAACTCGTTCTTAATATTCAAACTAACTGCCCATATACTTTCAGATTTAACTTTTGAAAATTCTCAATCATTGATGCATTAATTTAAGAGCACTCACAATTATCATAAATATTGCAACATTGAGTCATGCGATTATAAATATACATGGCAGAATTTTAACCTATAAAGCACATGAAGTGATTTTTCCTCCAAGCTCTGCCTAGAATGTTTGTCTATATTTGAAAGTGAATATTCAGATGTTAATAATAAATCCAAACAAGGTGCCTTCTTCGCACTCTGGAGGTTGTATGCAAGTTAGAGGTGATGGGAACACCCACAGTCACATGACTATTGATCATTCATAAGTTCAGGGTTGCCAGATATGGCATTTGGTGTCCTGGCCTCCAACAAAGCTGGAGCCAAATTGGAGTCTGTACATAGTTTCTGTCACTGCTTTTTCTAGTGAGAATAAAACAAAAAACAAAAAGCAGAGCAAGAACAACAAAGTATATAGACAGATATTTTTCCCAAACCTTTTCTTTCTAATACCAGACCCTGAACTCCTGACACTCAACACACCTTTTCATTGCATAGTCAGCTCTTGCAGTTGCTCTTAGAATCGCTACCAGAAATTTAAAGAACATTTTTGTTGTTGCTGTTGTTGGTTTGTTTACTTGTTTTGGAGCTTCAGAGTTGAACATTGACACTGACTCTATCTTTTCACAGCCAGCCCTGCCTGGCCCCTTGCTCAGGCTTCCAAGAAGCCCACAGCAGGCTTCTCCCACATTCAATGAGAACCAGAGCTCTCAAGTGTGGGATTACTTACCTGGGGAGATGTAAAGGCCTGTTCCTGCCTGAGACAGTGGAGTCGGGGACGCTAAGAAAAATTACCTGTCCATTTGTGTGGACTTCTTAGATCTCTATCCCCACCCCTTTCTTCATTTACAGAAAGCCCTGAGGACTCAGAGTAGGTTGACGGCGTGCTCTTGTGAAGATGTTCCTGCCATTGTGCCCATTTGGGATGGAGAGGAAGGGGCTGGTGGTTGATGGGGGAGGTTGTCATGTGGCGGTTGTTCAGCTGGGCCTGTGAAGGTGAAGCCACCACTCTGCGAGTGTGAGAGTGGGGATGGCCCATCATATCAGCAAGATCATTCAAAGTGCCAGTCACCTGGAGACGAGGCCCAACTCTCTGAAATGGACATCTTCACCTCTTGACCTTGAGCATGCTGGTGTCAGGATGATTAGGGAAGAAGTCTTGTAAGAGAGTCTACCTTTTGGAATCGGAATACAGATATCTACAGATGGCCAGAGGAATGGCACAGGCACCCTGCATTTATGCATTTCATGTGATGGCTCTGCTTACTTTCCCGTAGTTGTTCCTCTAAAATTAGTGATGTCATTAAAGATCTAGCCTGTTCTAGATCTGAGAACATGGGGACTGTGTCCACCAGGGCCAGATTGTTAAAAGAGGAGCATTGCCTCTTAGGGTGACATGGGGGTAGCAATGGGAACAGAAACTGAAGGGAGAGGATGAACCTTCAGGGCGCAGTGGAGGGTGCACCTGGTTTTAGCCAACAGGACTTTCTTCCAGAGTTTTACTTTGGAGAGTATGGAACTTGTTTTAGGATAGGGAGTGGTTGCCCTTCATAGCTTTCCATCTCTGTTACACCAGAGAATTTTTCCTTCCAGGTTTGTTCTCTGGGGACATAGACTCCCAGGTCCCTGTTCCTCATTTTGCCATGGTGGACCCTTGGTCCTGGGTCCTCTTTTGGATTTCTCTGCTGCTTGTTTGCTCTCCCAGAAATGCACTGGACAGTTTGGCCTTGCATGGCTGAGGGATTCCACCTTACTGGAGGGTAGCCAGGACCCTAGTTCCAGGACCACTTGTCCAGACACTTCTTCACAAATAGTCCCAAGCCCTCCAGCCTTTGAAGGTTACACTTTTCTTTAAAATGCAAATAGACTATTTCCAATCTATCTCCTTTTATTTGGGGAAGTCTAGTATGCCCTCCTTAATATGCCCAAGGATTTCCAGGAAGGGGTGTGTTCTTCTGGTCTCCTTTGCCTTTGCATCCCTGCTCCTAGCTTAATTCTTAATCTCCAACCAACTGCTTGGCTTGCTGTCCTTCTTCTCCACTTTGTCTCACGTGTGGATGGTGCGCTGCCTTCTGCATTGTCCAAGCATCATTTCGACAAGGTGATGGTGCATGCATAATCAGACTTCTACTGAAGGCTTGGAGATAACAACGCAGCACCACAGAGCAGGAACCCACTTAAAATAGCATGTCAGACATCTTTGTTCTTCAGGTGCCTTGGTCATCCCTGCCTAGGAATTTCTCATCAGCTATGTTCCCTCTTAGATTCTAGCCTTCTGCCCCTCACCCTCTCTTCCTACCCAAGCCTTTCTCCTGTATTCTCTCTCTCCAGACTTATTCCTCCCACCCATTATTTAACTACCATACAACAACACCTACGTTCCTAATGCTTTACTGTGCAGGGCAATTGAGTAGGCTTGTTGCAACTCTTCTATGCAGACTAGTTGAGACCCTTCCTCTCATAACCAAAAGGCCCATTAATCAGCTTTCAAGGAAAAAGCACCAGCTCCTCTGAGATGAATTCTGCCTGCCTGGTTATCTATGGTATAAAACAACCACCATTTCATAATGCTCACAGGTTCTCTGGGTCAGGTGAGGGCATGGCAAGGATGACTTGTCTCTCCTCCATGATGTCTGGGGCCTCAGCTGGGAAGACTCAAGCAGCAGGGGATGACTTGAAGGGCTAGAGGATGTAATCTTCTGAAGGCTTCTTCACTCATGTGTCTGGTGCCTAGTTGTGGTGACTGGAGGGCTAGGTCAGCTGAGACTGTCAACAGAAGCATCTACATGTGACTTTTGCTTATAGCTTAGGCTTCCTGACAACATGGTAGCCACATGGAAGTCAGACTTCTTACACGGTGGCTCAGGGCTCCAATGAACAAGGGAACACTGAAAGGCCTTTTATTACATAACCTCAGAAGTCACATAAGCATCCAGAATCAAGGCAAGGTAACATAGATTTTACTTCTCAATGAGAGGAATGTCAAAGATTTTGTGACCATGCTTTAAGACTGCTGCACAGCTCCCTCCCACAGAATGCTGACACACAGCTCCTGGCATTGGTAAGGGTCAAGGGTCCTTTCTCTGGGGCTTTGTTAGGCTCTTCCATCTGCCTAGCTCAGGGTTCCTCCAGGATGTCTGGGATGTAGCTTCCCTACAACTTTCAGCCCTGGTTCAGGACACCAGGCTTTGGGCTTCTTATTTGTACTTCTTATTTGGGTGTCAGGATTGGGAGATGGAGGTCTGGGAATCCAGTACACCTGCTATTGGCTCTTATAGCTATAGAACTCTTGTCTTTGTCAACAACCTGGTTCCCTGGGGGGTAGAATCTGTGTTTATTATTTCTACCTCCAGGGGCTTCCCCAAGGCAGGCTACAGGGGCCTGGTAGTCAGTGCCCAGTGTCAGTCTCAGGAGGTCTCTGTGGCTGCTGACTCTTGAGTTCACATGGGTTGGAGTGGGTGATGCCACTGGAGCGGGTCCTCTCTTATTGTGGGAGTCCCTTCTGAGGTCCTCTTGCCCTTCCATCAGTCCTTTGGAGAAAAGACATCTTTGGAGGCTTGTCTTATAACATATGGGTCAGAAGCAGTGGCTTCTGGTTCTGCAGCGTTTGTGGGAGGCCCCACAAACTCCACACGTTCTCCAGATAGGGAAGTTCAGCCATCACCCCTACCCAAACAGTGAAATAAGCCTTCACAGAGTTGCAACAAGTTGATTTTGGAGTCCCAATCCACCACTCCTGAGGTTTTGGGTGTGCCAAGAGTCTCACCATCAAGATGTGGCTCAGAAGCAGTAGTTCTGTTTGGGGGGCAGAGCATGCAGATCAGTCTGTAAACCCCAAAGGGGGTAACAGTGGCTGCTTGCTGCATACAGCGTTCTGCTGAGCACCCGGCCCTTGGCAAATCTGCTTAATGATGCTTTGGGGCAGGTCTGAGTGCGTGGCAAACTTCAGAGCTATAGGGACCAGCAAGTTATGTAAGTGAGAGAAGCTGGCTGGCTGGGGCCTGACGCTGATGGGAGAACACACCCCCTGCACCCCCGGCCCCCCCCCCCCCCCCGTAAGGACAGCAGCCACTTCTCTGCTCTGTACCTGCCGTGCTGAAGGCAGGCCTAGAGTTGCCAGATTTTCTTAGTTTTCAAGACAGAACAAAATCCCAGTCTATTAAATCTCCCAATTTGTGTGCTGTTAATGAAAAAAAGAAAAAAACCTGCTCGGGATAAACGAAAACACATTTGTGAGCGGGACCCAACAGAGGCTCTGCCAGCTGCAAGTCCTGTGACCCACAGGGTTAACAGGTAAGGCTAGTTCCATGGGAGTTGACCCTGATCCTTGGATTAGTGTAGCTCAGGCCCTACCGCCCTGCCCTCCACCTCCAGGGAACCTTGGAACCTCCACCCGGACCTTGCTCTCAGCGTGTTAGCGCAGCCACCGCACAACAGCGGCATAGGAAGGCCCTTCTTAGGCTTCCGCGACCTCGGCAATAAGATTATATCTGTAAATCCCCGCAGGCAGCAGCCCAGGGTGGGGGAAGGGAAGGGAAAGAGGGGCGGGGCAGACCGACCGCAAGGCCGACTCACTTACCCCAGACCGCCCCACCCAGCGGGCCCCTCTCCCATAGACCTTCCTCCCTGGGCCACCCTCAGCCAGGTGTAGACGAAGTTAAGCCAACACAGCTGGGTTTCCCCCCCCCCCAAAGGATTTTTGGTAGTAATGAAGGGGAAAGCACAAAGGAAAACAAACAGAAAGAGATGGCCTGGAAGTGGGAGTGTTTACAGAGCTTGGTCCTCGGAACCCAAGGGGGCCACAATATGCCAGGGGAATCTGGCGGGGGAAGAGGGAGGGAGAAGTGGATTTTCACTCGGGTAAGGAGGCGGCTGAGTCTCGACAGTTTTAGGAAGGGGGCACTCCAGTCATTAAAGGATTTCCCTGCTGGGGGGATGGGGGCAGGGAGACGGCGGGAATCTTTGAAATTCTAGGATGGGTATTCCCATTCCTGAGAAGGGGGGCACTTGGCCGTGGCAGGTTGGAGGGGGTGAGTGGGAAAGGCGGGGGCATCTCCGTCCAGGGTGCCTGTGTTATCGGGCGTTTATCCCGGACTCCTACGCCAGCAGGAGACAGGAAAGCCTCTAAGTAGTCCCGGTCCCGGGAAGGTTTGAAAACAGCGGTGCCCTAGTGAAGCCGGAAAAGATGGAAAGGTTGCTATGGCGACGTGGGGCACACATCAGAAATAAATAAATAAGCAGTCCAGGCTGCAGCAGCCGCGCCCCCGCGGGACTCGAGCGCGGGGGAGGGGGCCCCCGCGGGCCCGGGTCCCCGCAGCCCGCGCGTCCCCGCCATTGGCAGAGCCGGAGGGGGGGTCACCCCCCCGGGGGTGGGGGCGAATGGTACAGTCCTCCGCCCGCGCCCTGGCCGGGCCCGCAGCTAGCAAGCGAGCTCAGAGCCCCGCGCCGCTGCCGCCGCTGCCAGCGTAGCCCGGAGCAGAGTCGTGAGGCGGAGATGGAGGGAGTCAGCAGCCACCGGACCCTGTCTTACAGCCGCTGGAGCTACGACAGGTAGGGCGGGCGCCTGGAGGATGGGCTCCGTCAGGACCTCCGCGTGCCCCTGCGTGGGCGCCCTCCGACGCTCGCACTTTTGCGGGAGAAGCCGGCCCTCTGGGGGTGAGAGCGGGCGCTCACGCCCAGACCCCCCAGGGTGTACTCGGACCCTCGAGCGTCCGGGACATCGGTACCGAGAGCCTCGGATGTCCGAACCCGGAGCCGAGCGACAGTGTCCTCACACCCGCGGGGCAGAGCTGTCAGAGGAGGGCACCGGGGCACTGGGACCCGCGAGCTGGCTCCCACCTCCCACCCTCCCCCATTCCCACCCCGGCTATCCTGCGGGTGTCGATCGGCTCTGGAACAGAGCAAAAGAGCTTGGAGGGACTGCGGGGCGGGGTGGGGCGAGGAGGGGCGCCCCTCAAGTCCAGGCCGCGCCCCCCCTTGGCACCGCCGCCTCTGCCTGGGTCTGCGCCCCGCAGGGCCCTCGGCGGGGACAGGGATAGCCCAGGGCAGAGTGCCCTGGGTCGCTGTCCGGGACCTGCGAGTCGCTGCCTGCTGGGTGGAGCTGGATGGCAGCCCGAGGCCGGCTGTCGGGGCGCCAGGAGCGGCACCGGCGCCCGCCGGGTTGCCAGGCTCCGTGCCAGCCCCGCGGGGATGCAAATCGGCTGCCGGCGCGTGGGCGGTTTGGAGCAGCGCTCCCCACGCACTAGTTCTGGAGGAAGGGATCATCCGTCCTTACTGATGAAATGAGAAAAAGAAGGACAACGGAATGAGTCGGTCATAACACAGAGTAAATTTATTCTGAGATTTTGTCCTTTCTACCTTTTTTCGGTGTGTTAAATAACACCCCTCTTTTTAAAATGAGGTCATGATGATAGTAAGTAGATTTTTGATGTTGTTGATGTTGTTGTTAAAGTCCGTAACCCCACGTCAGTCTCCAGGATTCTGAAGTTAGATGTTCTGATCCATGACCCTAAATGGTGAGGGCTGGAAGAGAAACTTCATTAGCCGGGCCGCTCTCACCTCCCTGAAGTCTTGCTTCCTGCCGTCCTTCTCTTCCCTCTGCTTAAAACCTTCCTGCATCTCTGACAGCCCTTGTTTTTAGAGATTCAGAGAAACAGGTGTCCCTCCTGCCCAGGTAGTTCCCCTGGGACCCCTCCTTACCCTCCCTCCCTGGGTCTCGCCTCCCACTGACCCCATCTCTCTTCTCCATCTTCACCTTCCCCTCTTTACTGGCCATCTCCCCTCTGCCTGTAAACCTTTTCGAATCTGTCTTGTCTCCCTCGGCAAGATGGGTGCAACTGGGTCACCTCTTTCTTCGCTTTCATTGCCTTCTTTAAGGAAAAATATCAGTTTGATTCTGTTTCCTCATCAACCCTTCATTGCACAATCCTAGCAATCAGCCTGCAGTCTGCCTCACAATTCCAGTGAACTTGCTCTTTTGAAAAGCAGTGCTCTCTATGGAGAGGAACTCTAAAATGATTGGAATATTAACCTTAAAAGAACGAAACCTGAGACTTCCCTGGTGGCACAGTGGTTAAGAATCCGCCTGCCAATGTAGGGGAAATGGGTTCGAGCCCTTGTCAGGAAAGATCCCACATGCCACGGAGCAACTACGCCTGGGTGTCACAACTACTGAGCCTGCGCTCTAGAGCCCGCGAGCCACAACTACTAAGCCTACGTGCCGCAACTACTGAAGCCCGCGTGCCTAGAGCCCGTGCTCCGCAACAAGAGAAGCCACCGCAATGAAAAGACCGCGCACCGCAACGAAGAGTAGCCCCCGCTCACCGCGACTAGAGAAAGCCTGTGCACAGCAACGAAGACCCAACGTAGACATAAATAAATAAAGAAATAAATAATTTAAAAAAGCAACAAAACCTTCGAGCCTGTGTTCAGATCCTAAATCACACATTTATTCACGTAATCAACAAACATGTATTGAGTGCAAACTATGTGCTGGGCCCTAGAGGTACGGAGATAAAACTACATTAATTCCTTCCCCCCACATGAGCTCACAGTCTAGATTCTAGTAGAAATACATGGTAGCATATACCAAAGGTCTAAAACATACATGGGAAGAAATTTTTAAATTGAGATAATTCTATATAGAACTAAACTTTTTTTCCCCCTGCATAAACAAACAAAAGTAGCAAGACTCTGGAATTAGACAGCCTGGATTCAAATCCTGATTCCACCTAGCTAACCTTGAACAAATTACTTTTCCTCTCTAGACTTGTTTCTTCATCTGTAAAATGGGGAAGTATCATGAGTATTAGATGGGGTAATAAATATAAAGGGCTTAGCCTTCTGCCTGGGACATAGTAATAAGTGGTACCTATTTCTGTTTTATTAATAAATACTATAAATATCTCTTGGGAACCCTGGTTTTCCATAGAAACTCAGTTTGAAAATCATTGTTCTCCTTTTTAGACCCTTAAATATAGGTATTTCCAGGGGTTCTGTCCTCAGAACTCTTTTCTTCTCACCCTGACAACCTCACTTCGGGAGCTGTGAGAAGAAAACAGTTTCCCTGGCCTTGGTCCAAACTGAATCTGATTGTCCAGGAATGGGACCTTGGAATCAGTATTTGTGTAAAACTTCCCAGATGATTCTGATACAGCTGGAAACATTGATCTATACCGCCCACCTCCGTTTTCTAGTTAACTACTTAGTTTTCAAAACGTAAGTATTGAATTATTCAAAAAGTTACACAGTCTTCAAAAAAGCTGTTAAAAAGATTATACAAGCAACAAATGCATATAGTACACAGTTATTAAAAGTGAAACTCAGGGATTCTGTAGCCCCCCAACTCCAACCCCTAGGAGTAAACCACTGCTAACAGTTAACCCTCACTTTCCTTCCCTGTTCTCTGGCTTCTGCCCCTACCACATCTTTAAACCTGGGAGGTACTCTGCGTCACATTCCCATTGAAGTTGACCTCTCTGCTGTGTGTAACCTATTCATTTAAGCTGTTTTCCCCTTTGCTTCTTTGTTTGTTTGTTTTGTTTTTTTGGGTTTTTTTGACCATGCCCTTGGCTTGAGGGATCTTCGTTCCCTGACCAGGGATTGAACCCAGGCCCCCCGGCTGTGGAAGAGCCAACCCCTAACCACGGGACTGCCAGGGAATTCCCTCCCCTCAGCTTCTGAAGACATTTAAGTATCATTTATCTATTTCTGTGTTAACAAATCACTCCTAAACTTAATGGCTTAAAATAATAACTGAGTTAGCTCAAGATTTTGTGGATCCACAATTTGGGCTGGGCTCAGCTGGGTAGATTTTATGGTCTGGGCCAAAATCAGCTTTTCTTGGCTACACTGGCTCACATACCTGGTGCCTCAGCTGTGAAGGCTAACCCATCTGGGGCCTCTCTCCACAGGCCCTCTCATCTTCTAGCAGGCTAGCTCAGGTTTGCTCACATGCTGGTAGAAGGGCTCCCAGTGAGAGAGCAGATGCTGTAAGGCCTCTTGGGGCCTAGGTTTAGAACTTGCACGAGATCATTTTGCCACATTGTTATTGGCCAAAGTAAGTCAAAGGGTAGAGAAATAAGCCTCACCTCTTGAAGGGAGGAGCTGGCCGAGAATTCATGGCCATTTTTACAGTCTATTACAATATACTGCCTACATTTTTTAAATCGCTGCCTCCTCTTGGTTCCTACTGTCCAAATGTGAGCACATGCCAGAGCTCTCTCCTCTTTTCCATTCTGTTCCATTCCATTCTATTCTCAGTTATCAACTCAATGCTTGCTTTATTTATTTATTTATTTATTTATTTATGTATGTATGTGGTTGCACCGGGTCTTAGTTGTGGCAGGCGGGCTCCTTAGTTGCAGTGCACGGGCTCAGTTGTTCCACGGCATGTGGGATCTTCCTGGACCAGGGATTGAACCCATGTCCCCTGCATTGGCAGGCAATCTTTATCCACTGTGCCACCAGGGAAGTCCAGCTCAGTGCTTTTTAATATAGAAATCCATATCTTCAACCCCAATCTTTTTGTTGAGCCTTAGCCCTACATCTCTACATGCCTGTAGACCTCTCCATCTATGGGTTGGCCAAAAAGTTCGTTTGGGTTTTTCCGTAGCATCTTACAGAAAAACCTGAATTAACTTTTGGCCAACCCAATAGGTAGTCCACAAACACATCTAACTCAACATGTTCAAAATCAGACCCTTCATTGATAACTCTGTATTCTCTATTTAGCATCCTGATAGTCAGATGAATGCTTCAAGACTTTGACATTGACCTTGAACTTTCCAAGTCTAGTCATTTCATCTGTCTATTCTTATCTATACCACTGATTATTATGAAGATAACATGAAACAATGTATCTAAAATGACTGACACAAAGTGTCATTAAGTCCAGGTGTTCTCAACAGCTTGGCACTTGGCTAACCATCTTGTCTCTACTCAAGCCCCAGTCATTATCCCCAAAAGTTTCAGTGTCCATGGCAATGATTAGCACTCCTTCTAATTTCCGGATCTTCCCATTCTAGGGACTTCTCTTCAGTTATTTACAGGATAAATTCCTAGATGTTGATACCTGGAATTGCTTCACTTCTGATATCATTCACATGAACATCTCATTCTCTGGGATGACACTATAGGGTCATCCAGTGCCTTCATCTGTGCATTTTCTCTTGGCCTGCCAGCCTTTTCCTGGTCTCTCTTCCCTTCCCAGCCTGGACCACACGAGAGATTATTTAAATCACTCACTACCATCACTTTGTATTTCCTCACATATGCTCGCCGCCACCCCAGCCCTGCATGTATCAGTGTTAGGCTCTCCACCCCCCCTTTCTTATTGTGGTACCAGAACACTATATCACAAAAACTATACAGCTACGCAGGTTGTCCTTATTTTCATGGTCTTCGTCTGCAGCTGGGACATCTCCATCATCTCTCAATCTTTTCATTTCTCCTGGGTTACCGTCACTCCCATTCCCTACAGCAGCTTCTCCAAACCATCATACTCAAGACCCCTATTACTTGACCCTGACTCCATAGCCCCATACTCTAAGCAAATGGTATTGCCTTTGAGAAAAATTGATCACATCCAGCTTGATCTTCTGCAACTTCCTGTCTCTGCATCACTTCTACTACACTTCAGTCACTCCCTTGTGGGGACCTTTTCATTGTTTCCAAATCTTTGCTATTAGAAACCATTCCATGATAAACATCCTTGTATAACATTTTTTTCCTCATGTCTGATTATTTGATTAGAAGAGGGGTTGTTAGTTTCAGATTTGGGGATTGTTACCAGATTGTTTTCCAGAAGGAGTGAATTGACTTATACTCCCACGGTGATTATCTGTTTGTGAGTTTGATCTCCCAGACTTTGAGACCATGTAGTACAGTTGCTCAGAACTTGAATTTTGGAGTCAAAGTGACGTGACTTCAAAGCCCAGCTTCCTCAATTATTGGTTATGTGACTTTAGGCCAGTGACTTAACCTCCATCTACAAAAAAAAGATAATAATAATTGTACCTGCCTCTTGAGGGGGTCCATTCATTTAATATGTATTTATTGTGCACCTCCTAAATTCCAGACAACATTTTAGGCATGGGAGACAGAGCAGTGAACAAAACAAAGTGCCTGGTCCCAAAGTTCCTACTGTCTAGTGTGGGGAGATAAACATAGACCAAAATAATATATATATATGTACACACACACACATATACATGTATACATACACACACACACATATATATATCAGTGCTAAGTGAGATATGGTAAGTGTAAAGAAGAAAAATAAAGCAGAGTAAGAAGGACAGAGTCTGACTACATGCAAGTTGGGGTGGTGGTGAATATGCTGTAGTATATAGTGTGATCAGGGAAACTCTTTCTGATAAGGTGATATTTCAGCAGACACCTGAAAAAAGCCAGGGAGTGAATCATGTGGCTAATGGGGAAGAATGTTCCATGGAAGGGGAAAAGCAAGTGAAAAGGTCCCGGTGTAGGAGTGGGCCTAGTGTATATTTGGGAACAACAAGGAGGCCAGTGTTTCCTTGTGCCTCTTTATAATACTTCCTTTCTACTACCCCCGCCATCCCACACTCCCCCCATCCTCAGGGAACCACTGGTCTGATTTCTTTGCATTTCCTAGAATTTTGTAAAATGGTAATCATTCAGTATGTACTCTTTTTTGGTCTGGCTTCTTTCACGCAGCATAGTTATTTTGATATTCTTCCATGTTTTTGCATGAATCTGTAGTTCATTTCTTTTTATTCCTGAGTAGTATTCCATTATATGGAGATACCATGTTTTGTTTATCCATTTCTTGGGTTGTTTCCACTTTTTGGCTATTACAGCTAAAACTTTGTGACTATTCATATGCAAGTCTTTGTATGGACATGTGTTTTTATTTCTCTTTGGTAAATACCTAGGAGCAGACTGGCAAGATCATTTGGTAGGTGTACATTTAACTTTTTAAGAAACTGTGCAACTTTTCCAAAGTGGTTGTACCATTTTACATTCCCACGAGCAGCGTATGGGAGTCCCAATTCCTCCACATCCTTTCACAAACTTGGTAGGGTCAGTCTCTTTAATTTTAACCATTCTAATAGGTATGTAGTGGTATCTCATTGTAATTTAAATTTGCATTTCTTTAATGACTAATGATACTGAGCATCTTTCCACATGCTTATTTGCCATCCATAT